>NW_026623252.1:1696725-1721506 GCF_030028575.1 Malurus melanocephalus
GCAATTTTATTGTTTCCTCTTACCCACCACTGATTTTCAAAGCCACAATGATTTGTATTGACAGGATTCCTGCCAACTCAAGRCACTATTAATTAATTATATGAATTTCCCTCTGGTTCTTCCTGAAAAAGATACCAGCAACAATATAAATACCASTGCTAGCTACATTCATAGTTGCAGAGTGACTTCAGTATGTAAATTAACATTTAAAAAATTGTAAGTTATAGAACCAACGTTTTTCAATGTACAGACCGGCAAATACTGGATCGCTTGACACCTGCATCAGATGATCATTTTTACWCTTTATCACATCATAGTGGATTTCAAGATCCTAACATTGACTAATTCTTAGTAACTCCAGAGTATAATTTAATGGCCCATCATTCTGTCMCAAAGTATTTACAGCTATCACTATTTTATTTACAGCACCATTTGAGTATTGAATTATCAGCAGTATTGATGCAACGCAAACTGATAAGAGTGCAGTACAAACTCTARTTCTCCAAAGTCTAGTAAAGCAATTGCTCCTTAAATGCATAAATTCGAAGTTCTTACTTTCTGCCAAACCTAGCTCACATTGTCAGTCTTGATGATTTCAGCAGGATTATCTATTGAGCGCGCTTACTCACACAAGAAGCAATCTGCAGGTCTAGACCCTTCCACCCTGATTTATAAGCAAGAAGCACATGAGTCTAAGCAGGAATTTAACACTTACGCTTCCACAGTTGCTCTTAAAGTCTGTTCCTCACCATCTTCATCTGAGCTGCTACATGTTGCATCAGAGTCCAAGTCCTTCTCCACGCGAGACAGCAGCCCTCCAGTAGAAAGTGCAAACCCACGGATTTCACCTGGTGCAATGCTAACTCCATTCTGTACATCCACACTTGAACTACTTTCCAAAGTAGTTGTGTTGTTTTCTGGCAAACTTTCAGTGCATCTGAGGGAGCCATTGCTCAAAAATCTGGCTGGCTCATGGAAAACCTTCATTCTCTGAAGCTGATGTTTCACAAAGCATTTCAGCTGCTGATCACAGTGTTTGATAACATGCTTTGCCAGGAGCATTTGTAAACGCTTCTGAGTTCTTTTGGCACGACTGATTTCCATTTGTTGCTTAGTGACACACTGGAGTAAGCGAGCATACACCTCCTCCTGGATGCAGCTCAAAATCCCTTCTGAAGGCCCATGAAGAATTTGGTGTAATAAATCCCCTTTTATTGTTTCAGTGCAGACTTCCAAAGCCCTACCCAAAACCCCATTCTTCTTGTACCATTTACCATTTAAAAGTTGCATTTCTTCTGCATTACTGGATTCAGTTAGACTTGAATCTGAAAGTCTCTGCATTCCTGCCAGGTTTGGAGATGTGGTCTCTGAAAACGTTGCCCCTTTGAGCTGTTGCTCAGGTTCTGAGTGACTAATCTGACCAAATGATGTGTCAGCACCATTATGTAATGACTTTCTCATCTTGGAGCAGCCGGGCTCTCCCACTTTTGTCTGCTTACCAGTTTTGTTGCTAAATGCAGAATTTGTACCCATTAACAAGACAGACTGATAGCACTTGGAGGATGGTGGGGAACCAAAATGCTGCACACTGAGGATATCATTCCTGAGGTTGGGGTCASCAGTGGGGAACCCCAGGACTGAGCAAGTAATCTGTGCGATGGAGTCCTCTTTTATCTTCTCTTCCACTGCTCTGGAATTTTCCATGCACAAAGCTGTATCAGACTCCATAGCTCTAGAGGACAAAGAAGGTGACAAGTGGATACCATGACCTTTTGTTGTTGCCTCCCTGAGGGCTGGTGTCATTATAGCTACTGTAGGCAGTTTACAGCAAACCTGAAAATAACATGGGCCATGTAAATTTTCTCATTTTCATGACACAGTACAAATACAACTCTGTTAGACATTTCATTCTTTCAACATTTCAACATTATTCAAATACTCTATAAAAAAGGACATTATCTAAAGAAAACAGACTATGCTCCCTCCCAAGTCAAACAAGAACACCCTCTCTGTTTTTTCTTTATTTCATTCAGAGGCTATTCCATGTGCAATGAAAGCCTTTACCTCTCAGGGGAGTAACTGTTAATACCTCATTTCATTTTTGATTCTATCGCTCTGAGAAATAAGACCAAAAAAGTTCAGAACTGTCATCTAACCTTGCCCAGACTGAACCACATGACCATGAGAAAGGTGACTGGCACTATTATGAGAAACTATTATTTATTGTAAATCTATATAAACCAAGCATTTGATTAATTATTAGATATTCTCATAAATACACATTAGAAACCAATCAACAAGGCTCATGCTTTCAAAACAGAAAACTCTAAACTTCTAAAGTTTTCCTACGAAAAAAATTTTTTTTCTTTGCCTTTGTATCCCATTYTTTATTCATCAGGTACTATCTGCATAATACATACAGTATATTTTTCGTAACAATTTGAGAAAAGACAGTTATCCTTGACAAATCATTTTGCTTGGGGCTTGCCAGTTAAAAAAGGGTTCCCAGACTCTGGGATCAAAGGACCAGTGTCAACCTTCACCCCTTCCTGCAGCTATGCTGCCAAGTCATACCTTATCTATTCCACAGCCTACCATGCAGGCATCACTTGCACAGTACTTACAGCTTTGTTTAGGAAATGGTTAAATTAAACCGAATGAATTATTTAATTGAACATGGCCTGCAGCAGCCTGAAAGTTCCTGTCAGTTCTTCATTAAGTAGCTAGAGACAAAACCAGAAACAGTAAAAGAACAGTAGCAAAAGTGAGTGTAGCACAGTAATGCCACAGAAAATTCTGCTGAACCATGTACTAGTTGAGCAGCACTTCCACTGTGTTCGTTTTAATGTGTCCAGTTTCCTTGATCACCACAGCAACTGCCTAGCTCAGCGATTTTCAATACACAGATCTCATAAGGGGTCAATGATTCTGAGACTGACACATATGGATCTTAAAAAAAAATCTGTCTGAAGCCTTAGCTTGTTTATAAACACAGGTTTTCCACATTGAAGGGGCTAACATTAAAGTGAGATGTGGAAACCACGGAGCTGAGAATACCAGTCTGGATACTTGCTCCTTAAACCTCAAAACATAAAGCAAAACAGAGAGAGCCCAATGCTCTAGTTCTGCCTTACCACTGTCTATATGCTTTATTCACCTTTCATTGCTCTGTGTGTACTTCTCATGAGGTTTTCATCTCTGTACATCACCTACCCAAMGTCATTGGGATAATGTTTGGTGGTCCGACTGCTAATCCTAAACTATACCATTAAAATCCCCAGGATTTTAGCTTTTATAAATTGGCCAATAACTTCAGCCTACAAAGGAAGTGATCACAAAGTCCTCCCAGTGGATAGCTGTTCAGGAAGAACCCTGTTCTAGGATCAGACAGGGAAATGCACTGATGAGAACTGGAGCCCCAAATCCTAAAGGCTCTGGTGACTTGACAATGCTCTCAGCACCTGGCTGACTCATGTCTTCCCTCTTGTGAAAGCTAGCAGGCCTCAGCATTTGTAAATCCAAAGGGGTATGGATTCAGACACCAATGCATCCCAGCCATTAACACGTGGCAAGTAACTATATCAAGCCAGAGAAATTTGGCGTGGCTAAAATATAAGGGGGAGAGAACAGTTTCTCTGTGGGGTTAATGTGAACTCAGGAGTCCCTGCATTTGACCTCTCCCTGGGAATTCCAAGAAGCTCTCCCAGAAGAACACCATCAGCCTGGTAGCTATATGCACTGAGCAATGTGTTATAACTGATCCTACTTTACTATCTACCTCCCTYAGTCCAARTAGTTTAATAGGCACAGGTTGCAAYTCCTGAAAGCCAGGAAACATCAGTACACAGTGGAGCTGCTGTTCAARCAAAAAAGTCATTTGGAGATGTGGATCACACACCTGTATGAAGATGGAGGTTATTYAAAGAACTGGAAGCACAAAACTTTAATAGTGCTGTGTTTTAACTTGATCATATTCCCTCAAATACCACGTACCCTTTTGGTACAGTTTCAAATTTCTAAAATTGCAATGAATACCAGTACTAAATTATTAATCTGCATTTTTTTTTTTTTTTAATCTGGGGGACTTCTTTTTAACTCTTTTAGGAGAAAGAGGGGAAGAAATCAAAGTACCCTCATATGGAGCACAAACATCGAACTAAAGAGCATTGGCAAATCACTAATTTGGAATGCCTGACAGAGAATGCTTAAACTATGATACAGATAAAAAAATCAGTAAAATGCTTTTGAAGAGGGAAATCACTCAACCCCTTATCCAGCAACTTGCAAATTTCACACAATGTTTCTGCCCTGAAGACAGTCATGTGAGACATTCAAGTGTGCTCATTTCACTACAGTGACATCAAAAAGACTATATAAAAGCTGGTACTGTCATAATCTCCAGACCTTGGCATTCCTCCAAGAAGTATCATAAATATACACACACAAAAGTCATAGGTGCARGAACAAAACAAAGTATCAGCTGCAAAAAGTTATACACAAATTTTRGTACAAGTACTTGGCTTGACAAGAGTTGTACAATTTACAATTTGACACATTATATTTCATTTAGGCAGAAAACTGCAAAAATAATTTCACTCCACCCATACTGGAAGTGAGTTTCCAGATCAAAACCTACTACCTTCGAGGAGAGAAAAAAAAAAAAAGGCCAAGAGGGAGGGAAGACAAGTACTGCAAAATGGTATACTGGAAGACTATTTTCAWTCTGGGGAAAGCTTTTTTTGTCATAGGTAAACATTTTAAAGATTTTTTTTCCATTGTGTATTACTTGAAGTTTCAAAACCAGAACAGCTGAAACGTTGCTAAACTGGCAGTTTGCTTTTCATCTGCTGAATAAACACTCTACTTGACAAACTAATAAAGTATTTGTAAAAGAAAAGCTGACATTAAGTAAGTACTGGGGAAGGGAAGAAGCAAGTACCACACATGCACAATACAGCAACTGATGTTTAAAGTGACTTCATGCTTATCCTCTCCTAATGCCTTAATTATCCAGGAGGATATAGCTGGGAATTGCAGTTTACCACAGCCCAACCTGCACCCYGCTCCCTTACATTATTGCAGGTTCTTAATCCCCCAGTAACTCCTGCTCCTCTCTACCTCTGCTGATTTCTTTAGTCCTCCCTTGACACTTCTGCCTTAGACCCCTTTCTTACCAGGCTTAACTCATCCRAATTTGGCTAAAATCTGAAACCGGTGTTTTCATGTTAGTGATCAGCAGCACCCTATAAAAAGAAACACCACAAAACCTAGCTACAACCCAGCACAAGGGGTGGCATTTCCTCCCTTCTCAATTTTTGTTTATAGTCCCTTCACTTTTTGACTCTTCTCTTCCTTGCATAACACTATCACTTCGGTTACACAACACTGCAGACAATGTTCTGTGGGATTTTTGCTTGGAGGGAGGATTGCTTTGTCTTTTAGTGGATTTTTTTGTTTGTGATATTTTCATTTCCAATGACAATAAAACTACACTTGAATGAGGCTTTTTAAGAGTCCTCTTGTAGCAGCTTTCTCTCCTTGTAAATTGAGTCATCTCTTCTMATCACAAACACCTGAAACTTTCTTCTTAATGAGATTCCTCAAGACCAGGAGGARATTTTTACATTTACTATTCTTTTTGCTTTCAAACTCAGAAGCCTACCAGCAACATTTCAAGTTAATASGGCTATTTCCAGTTTATTCACAGATTAACAGTGTTTCAGGTAAGTCAACTTCCACTGTTTATTCCTTGCCTAGACAGAATTTCAAAAGCTAAGTCAAGTCCCTGACAGCAGAAAGCACCTTGAGAAACACCCAAAATTAACCTCAGCAAGAATGGTCAAAAATACTGTATATCAACCTGTTTAAGGCCTCTTAGAGACAACCTGCAGAAGAGAGGGCAGCTACACGAGCAAACTACAACACAACTGACAAAACCTGGTTTCTTACTGCTTTGTACTATTTGTCCTGTAATCCCCAGCTCCTCTTGGACAGCCTCTCTGACAAYCACTGGACAAAAATAAAGTGCTCTGGCAGACAGGCAGTACTGTGGCACTGCCTCAGCTGAGTACAGTGGACAGGACCTGACCCTGGCCAGCTTCTCCAACCTTGCCTGTTGGGAGGCATCCCTCAGGCTTTAATTACCAATCCCAGTTTTCAGAAAACCGACAGGATCACAGTGATTTCTAAGAATAGCAAGAAYAGCTCAAGAGCATAGTCTGCAGAATAGTCTCACAGAATACTCTGCAGCAACAACTCAAAAAAGATATTGGTCCCACTGGGCATGTCCTGCTTAGGACTATGAAAGAAAAAGGAAAGAAGTCCATATTTAACACACCTGGGACTAGCCTTTAAGAGAGAAAAAAAATCATTTCAGTAGGCAGCTTTTGTTTTCACTTCAAAAGCAGACCAATTACTCATTATGTGTATTTAAGCATTTTAGTATTTTGTTCTATTAATAGATTGGAAAAAAAACCCATAAACCAAAAGAGGATTAYGTGGGGAGTCTCAGCTTTCAGCAGTGCTCACTGTGCAGGCACAACTATCCAGACAAAACTGCAACTCCACTGTACAGAAGATATAAACAAAAATTCCTCCTGTTTGAGACAAAAAAACTACCACCAAAAACCACAACATTCCCCCCGCAAAAGGATCTCTCTTTGAACACTAAGAGAACACAATTAAAGACAGACCACCCGAACTTTTAATAATAAAAAACATCCAAAAGGAGGCACTTCAAGTGGAACTCATTAGTATTAATTTATGATAARATCCATGACACATTAAAATCTCTGAACAGGTTTGTTTTCCTCCTTGTTCATATGTGCTTCTGAGCAGAGAATCAATACAATTTCCAAGTTTACTACCACATCAACTAATTCCTGTTCAGTCTGTAACAGCATATTTGCAAAGTAACRTTTGAAATAATTTTTGATACATGTTAAACACTTTTTGTAGTACAACACATGCCTCCGTAAGTAGGTTGTACAAATGCCTCTGACATAAATATCTACAATATTTCCTGATACACTGCAAAGTCCATATCCACATTTCAGTGATACTTTTGAATTTCAGCCTTTGAAGAGGGGGTCATAAAATCTGGTTTTACATGAGACCTATTCAGCTCTTAAGACACAAATTAAGATGACTGGAATTTAAGCTCCTCAGGATATTCCCCAGGATTTCAAACCATGGATGAATATAGCAGGAGTGCTTTCTGAGCTGGTATGTCCACCAGCCTTTATCCAGTGCATTTCTCAGTATTTCCTTTTTATTAAAGTAAGCACAAAATGGAAGTATTTACCCTTTRACAAAAAGCATAGTTTCATAATTTGGATTTTTTTTTAACTGGCTCACATTGCAAACTGGAAATTGAAAAGTCCCATTTTTGTTTTCCATTAGAGAGGGGGTAGGCACAGAATACAGTCACCACTACAGTTCTGGGGAGAGAGATGCTTCAGCATTTTGCAAGTAGGTAGCTTGCAAAAAGTGGGTAGAAATTGACAAAATAGATGGAAAGACTAGCTCAGGAGCACAGAGGAACTCTCAAGACAGACTGCGGGACACACCTGGATCTGAGTTGCTCCCCAGAGCTTTGCCAATTACTTTATCTTAAGTATCCAGCTCTTTAAGCGGTCTGCACTCTGACAAATCTCGTCCAGGGTTACCCCAAGGCGAAAAAAGTACGCGAGCGTAGGTCCACGTCAATTACCCGAGGGAAGCGTCAATCCAGTGTTTAAATCCCGGGCGGGACACGCGGGGCGGACGCGGCGCGACCCCGCCCACAGCACGCGCGCGGGCTCCGCCCCCGCCTCAGAGCCGCCGGCCCCGCCCCGCCGCGCGCACGGACCGTTACCCCCACCCCRCCCCCACCCCGCGCATGCGCACTCGCCCCTCCTGCCGCGGGAGCCAACCGCCGCCCGGCCCCTGCGTGCCCCCGCCGCCTCACAGCGCCCCGCCGCGCCGCGCCCCGCGCTTGCCTCGGCGTCCGGCGAGTTCTTCGCAGCGGAAGCGGCGCCGCCGCCGCCCCTATCCCGCGCGGCACGGCGCTCGCCGCGGCTCTCACTACCGCTCTTGAAGAGTCCGCGCCCTGCTAAAGCGCAGCGCGGCGAGGCGGGGCTTTCCCCGCTCCTCAGGGGGAGGAGCGTGGCCAATCCGGGGCGCCGGGGGCGTGGCCCGGCTTGGGGGCGTGGCCGTCCGCCATTGGCGGGCTCCCGCCTGACGTAAGACACCACGCGCCCCCACACACACACCGCCCCCGCGCGCCCCGAGGCTGTGTGGAGCAGAGGGGTCGGAGCCGCTCACCGCTCCGGACAGGTGCAACTTTTAACGCCCAGCACGGGTAAAAGGCTAAAAAACCCATCAGCACATACATTCCAAGTTATTATCGCCACTCACGTTCACCAGCATCATGCTCCCTTCCTCCGACATTCCCCTCAGCACCGTGAGGTCAACATGGGCACAAACGAAGAAGCCCCGTTCCCCCGCGGGCTTTGAAGTAATGCGGACAAGCATGAGATTGCATAGAAATGCTTTACTATGTTTATTTGACTAAAGTAATTAAAATAAGGCGTTCCAGGTTAGATGTAAACATAGAGGTCAGCTGCATAGCAGAGGGCTGCTGCACAGCGAGCAGGTGTATGGCAACCACAGCAACAGTGTCAAGTTCTACTTGTCAAGGGGAAATACAATTTCAAAGTAACRTTAATTTTGTTTCTTTGTTAAGAACATGGTTTCTCTGGAGAGTTGATTCTGATAAGGAAGGTTTGGATTCTACACAATGGGTTCAAGTCTGAAAGACCAAGCTACTCAACATTCCAGACAGAAAATTGCCTTTCACTACTGMGACTCTGGATATCCAGAGAAYTACTCAAGGTTGTCCAAAGATATTTAAATTTTAAGTTCATTAAATATTAGATATCCTGCATGTGAGCACACTGTTGTTACTAACATGCACTTTAAGTGTCACTTCCTCTGAAGGAACAGCACATTTATTTTACTTACATTCTSATGTCTGATTTTATGCCATATATTWATAAAGGAAAGGATTYTGCAAGACTCAGCAAAGTAGTAAGAATCTGCCCTACTTGTCACTGACAATGTCTCTAGCAATAAGTTCTTTCATTATTTCATTGGTACCACCATAGATAGGCTGRACACGGGCATCCACAAACGCTCTGAGGGAGGAAAAAACAAAACAAGAAAACATTACAACTCTTCAGAAGGAACATACAGTCAAAAGAGAAAATTGTTTTATCTTTGGAGATCCCTCTTTTGAAAGTATACTATTTCCATTGACAAAGAAGTTCTTATTTTCTAAGAGGTTTCAACTACCTAGAATATTAGAACTTTCCAGAGTGCCAAACCACGAATTGGGTCAGTATCTCTTCCCTGGCTYTTTGTTTATTGCGTGAAGTCTCCACTATTGCCTCTAATTAAACAAAAAACAAAGCCCTATAAACCCACACTCCTGCTATTTCTCCACTCCCATATGTTATTCCCAGTGACAGCACATAGGATGATGACAGAGAGCTTTTCCATTCTTCATTCTGCATCATCATATAGAGAACAACCTAGGAGCAATGTGACATTCTCTGGAAATCCACATATTTCTGCTTCACAAGGATAATAAAACCCCATGTGGGCAACTACTGTACACATAGACAAGCAYGGGTTTGAGGACACCCCAAATAGGGCTTGCTGCCCTTCCTTTAATAAGACAGGGTACAGAACACTAACAAATTACACTCATTGTAACACRGAGGAACTAGTTAAAGCACCATTTCATACTCAATGTATTTAATTTTTTTTGTAATTTTAAATTTTTTTTAAACCTACTCAGTTAAAAAAGTAGCATACCTATTTATGAYAACTGCACAGCAATCCTGTTTTTGCTATTTCTACTGTCAGATTACCCTCTTTGATTTTTTTTTTAAATAAAAACAGCACCAAAACCTCTACTTAATGTGGCACCTGGCCCATACACAAAATTCACAGATGCTACACGAGGAAATATACAAAAGGTTCGCAAATGTCTCTAAATTCATAAATTCAGAAAAAAATGGGAATGGCAAATTCCTTTTTCTCTATATAAATCTCTTAACCTTTTCATTTTAAAAGGTGAAAAAAAGCTGAATGTAGCCAGTTATGCTCTTGATTTGACAATTTGATACTCATGGTATCTGATCAACATGTTTTCTTCATACACATGCATTTAATTTCAAAAAAAACTAACTAGCTCCCCTCATTTCTACTTCTATAGTTTTGCTTCTGTTTTTTCAATTAACATTTGCTTCTAAAAAAAACAAATTCTATTCTGTGAAAAAACAGACAACTGTTGAACAGCTTATGAGTCGTTCGGAGAATCAAAACAAAGCCTTCCTGCAGACATCTGTAGATTCTCTTTCAACTGAACATGTTGAGAAAAGGCACAGTAAATCACTACCAACGCTTAATAACTGACACACAGATGTAAAGGAAGTGCCTCATTTGACTTTGSTGGTAATCCTGCATCATRCAATCTGAAATGTTCCACTTACTTTGCAATYGGATACTCCCACATGTACCCCCATCCTCCATGCATTTGTACACACTGCGTCGCTATGCTGTTTTGGAGATCAGAGCACCTTAAATGGCCAAAAGAAAATTTGCCTTTAGAATGACATTATGTTGCAAAACATTACAAAAGATAAAGATATGCTAACAAGACAAAAACATAACATGATTAGTAAGAAATAAATACTGCTCAATTTAACACATTAAAGATTTGTTTCCTTTATGGGGCAGCTTTCAGACAAGAAAAAGTTTCAATACAGACAGGCCTGTTTACCTTTCTCACAGGCCAAGAGAATCCTTTTGCAAAGCAAAATACAGTCTCTTTTCTTACCAAATCCCTCAGCTCTGTCAGAAATTAACARTAAACCAGGCTTCTCCACCTCATTCCCACTAGCAACACACCAGGACTCTCTTTGAGCATAACCATCACYTGGGCATTATTTATTTTCCTCAATAAACTTTATAGCCTTCAATTTTAAAACATACTGTAATTCTTCAAAAGCATTTGTTAACTGCAAAATACAGATTTAATAGCAAAAAAAATTTAACTGTGCTGGAAGCTCAAGCCAAGGTTAGAAGACATGAAAAAAMCTACTTTCTAAGCACACAGCTTTCAGTGGCAACAGAAGAAATGAAAATGACAAGTCAATCGCTTCTCCTGGAAGAGTGGCCTTTTCCCCAAATTGATCCCTCACTCAGTTCATCATACCACAATTATTATAAAAACTTTAATTCTGCAGCAGTGAGTTACTGCAGTTGTCTTTACACGAAGTAGAGGGTGAGGCAGAAATAGCTCTGGACAATAAAGGAAAGCACTGTTCAGTTTCAGTTACAGCAACAGCCATAGCCAACTATTTCTTCCCATAACCAGATAGCCTTGAAAACTGGCTGGGCCAAACAGTGATTGTTAAGTAACATTAACTAAACATATCATAGAGCTTCAAATATATTCAAATTTTGCCTCAAATACTCAAATTTTGCTTAAAAAAAAMMAAAAAAAAGCCATATACCCCATTAAAAAAAAACAACAAAGAAAACAAMAAAAAMCACCCAACAAAAATTGCTAGAGTGAAATGTAAATTTTTGTCTAAATACCAACGGAGAACTCACTTTTACTTAAAGCTAAAGCTGAGCTGTGATCTTGTTATTACTGGAAGCCTATTTTAAAAGTGTACCTTTATTTTGAAATTGAYCTGGTTAACCAACATCAGTTGTTAATGTAACTGTGATTTTCTTGACCACATCATTAGAGTTAAGATCATGCAAGTAACACATCCAGCTGACTGTAAGTACATACCAATACTTTGCCATCGAGGCTGTGGCAGAGTCCAGGCGTTTATCTGCATGGAGCTGCAAACAGTTGTCCATAAAAGCTCGGGCCACACAAATCTGTGTTTTTATTTCAGCCAACTTGTGCTGTACTGTCTTGTTTTGGAAGTGCATAGAGAAGGCAGAGGAAAGAAGTATAGTGCAGTTTAATACTTTAGGTAGAAAAAGCAGTGTTTTCCTAAAGGATTGCTTTTAGAAATCACTATTTTAAACAACTTTGGCCTCTATACATCAGAAGACCCCTTAATTTCCAGACAAATATGTCTTCATTCAATATACAAAATTACTGCTCTTTACTTGTCCAGGTCAACTCAAAACATGAATGTAACAGAAAAAGCACAAGAGAAAGAGAAAACAAATTCCTAGAGAGCACATGGCAGAAGGCTCAGAAGGCTGTCACTTTCAGCTCCCTCTTGTGAGGGAACATCCTTTCACTCTGTAGAGCCACGAATTTTCCCAATTAATTTACATTTCACCATCTATTGAATGCTTTTTACATAMATTCTTCAGTGTTTAAGCTACATGCAAAGAAATGGAAGCAAAAAATAAGMAATTTGAGACTATGAGACAGTTTTGCAGCACTGAGTTCTGTCACATTGGAAAAGAGGACTAGACAGAAGAGGTAAAATCCATCGTAAGGTTATGTAAAACTAGACCAGGCAGCTATTTCATCACCTTCTTGTAATTCTGGCAGGGAGGGGATAAAAATATCACCCAGTAACAAAAGTTCTTTCTTMTTTCACTTCTAGAAATGTATATTAAAATTAAAAAAAAACAAACTTGCTTCTCTCAACAGTTAATATACTGGACCAGTATACCAGTGTACCACTACAAAAATGAAAGAATTAATTTCAAACACTGTAATGTGGCATGACTAAAGGAATTAGCTCAATGCAGAGCTCTAATTAGAAAGGATTATTTATAATATACACACTCAAGTCATCAGAAACGCAAAAGGGAAACTGAAGAGGTATGCAAAAATGCATTATTTTGGCAAAAATAATACATAGTTCATGAAATTTACTGTCCACCTGCTGCCTGGCAATGGCCTAGCCTAAAAAAAGATTATTTTGGAGATCACTGCACAGTGAACTACTAAAAACATGACATTACATTAAAAAAGATATGTACATAAAAAAAGGTAAAATACAGTTATTTTGTGTTACAATTGCACAGTGCACATACTAAATTCCATCTGGAATTATAGATTCCTGAAAGTTAACTTTAAAAACAGATGAAGATCATAATCCCCTGAGGGATACCTAGCATTCCAGCCTCTGAAAGTTCAAATTCTGGTGCTCCTCACAACTAAAGATTTGAATTTGACAAACAAAGTCTCAAGACATAGAAACTGAYTTTTTGTTAATTATTTCAAAAGTTTTTAAAAAAAAAAAGAGGCAGCCAACGTCTTTAGCCCATATGAGTCACYTCTATCCTATAAATCAAACATACAGGAGCTTGGCCTGCTTCAGCCYTAACAGTTAATGCCATTTTCAGGAAAACTGTAGTATCTCAATCCTGTGGAAATCAACATCTGTTTTATGACTAAAGCTAAACAGTATAGGCACAAATGTCTCAAAATTCAATTACCTACCCCCCATCAGGATCAAGCTCTGCCCATAGAGCATGATCCAACAGTTTTATACAGTCACACAAACACCCAGACTGATGCTGGCTGAGGAATATCATTACATCCATGAAGCACCTCTGCAGCACTTGGGCAGCAAGATCACTGCTGGCAGAACSCACCACCAGCAGCCTCCAAAGTAATTTTTCTGCAATGCTCTGTGTGCAGAGGTACCTGCACAGGCAGTCCCCAGGATTCCAGACAAATACATGCAGGTATGATGGACCCTGTGATAAGGACCTCTGGCAGGAAAATGGAAGCCTAAGTTCAACAAGAGAATTGTTTTCAGCAGCAGCAAAGAGCCAGTATACTTTCTGCCTGCCTATYTCCCTCCCAGAAGCAACACTGCTGGAAAGTTACCTACCCAAGTCATAAAATATACACATTAGGGCTTTTCTGGTCCTTTTTTAACATTATTACTTCTGCATTTCAAAAACGAACGATGGGCACGGAGGCAAACAACAGCTGCAACAATACTCTGACAGTGAAACACGTGCAAATAATCCTTTCAAAACAGCCTAGTGATTTTCATTTGGTTGCTGTTTCACATACACTGACGTACTATAAACACACACTAGAATCTGTAAACACGTGCCTCACACTGCAAGTGTGAGTTCTAACTCACCTGCAAGTGTGCAATTGTCTTCCCAAAAGCTTTCCTTTGCTTCACATAATTCCTTGTTTCTTCAAACATGAATTCACAGCYGGCAAGAGCCATATCAGCAATTAGCAGTCTTTCCTTTCAAAACACAAATTACAAAATCCATTATTTTTAACAAATTGACTTAGTCCTACATTTTTCCACATCGGATGCACAATAAGGACACAGATGTTCAGTGTTGTTCATTAAAGGAGTGGGAGCAGAAGTCACACAAAATATCAAACCAGACATACTGCATTACTGAAATTAGTAAGTGGGACAAATGCCTTGCTGCCTAAAGCTCACTATAAAGTCTTTACACGGGTAATGCTCCTGAACACAATGACTCAAAAAAATAGCTACCCATTGAGCACAGGAATCTTACCAACTGAAAAATTTGCATCACATTCTGTTTCAATTACTGGCTTTCACAGTTCAGATTAAACAACAACTGTATTTAACCATTTCAATGGGACAACTCTAGGAAAAAACCCTACAAAACATGGCTGGTTTTTCCTTCCTCAGTAGCATAGTGAAAAATAAAAACTAAGCACAGAACAATTGTTTCTGGCATTACACTGAATCTGTTCATGAGCACATCTGTTTCTTTCAAGCAGTAAAAGATTYCTTTTCATCAGGTTTTGTATTTACTCACAGTATAAAATTAAAAAACATAACCCCTACCAAATGAGGCAACTACAAAGTAATAGCTTTGACAAAGCACAAACACATTTTGAAAAACCACATTGCTTCCTTGTCCTCCCAAATAATTCCAAAACTTCATAAACTAAGTCATAAACTAGCATGATACTTTGGCAACTAAACAATTTCTTCCCTTTGTTATATGAACAGAGTTCAACATAACTTTAATATACTCCTACTTGCAGAAGAGCTAGATCAGCAGTGCTTGTTTCTTTTAAGGAGAGTGCCAAATCAGAGCTCTCCAAGCTATAGTTAATTTACTAAGCAAAGTGCTTCCATGCTAGAAATCCATGGTATGTTCTTTTTAATACACTACCCTCAGGTTCTTCAATAGCTGGGTCATTGGTTAAGAGATCTGGCTTTGAGTTGGTGGGATATCAGCATTTTTAGCAAYGCCCAAAGAATTACACATGWAGCATTGCATGCTTCAGTTAAAAAYCATCAGTATCAACACAACACTGCATACAAGACTGTCAGAGACTGGAAAGGATCGATGTCTTAAGACATTTTGAGATGCATGTGTGGGGGGAGAGGGGCAGGTTGGGCCCTGCTCTGGTGAGGTGTGCCCTGCACTGCACACCACACCCTCKAGCCCAGCCCTAGAGTAGCCCAGCCCCACAATGTGTCAGGCGTGGCACACCAGAGGTAGTGTCCCAGTCTTGCCTAACCCAACTCCTGAGTGGTCAAGTGCCCAAAGCCCCATCTGGGGGGAGGGCCACGGACACTCTGGGGTGTAAAAAGCTGACCAWAGGGGGAGCACATGTCTTGACCCTATCTGCCTCTTGCGAGTTTCTACCTCATCATGGCTGGAACTCAAAAATTGRTAGTGATATGAGTGTTTTTTTATCTTTTCTATCTGTCTTTCCCCCTTTTTTCTTCCTCTAATTTTTTCCTGGAACATTTTGGGTATTGTAATATCAAACGAGTTTAAAGGTTGCTAAGYTAAATGGACTAAGTAAATGCTATGGTGTTTTATGTTAATTGGATGTTACATTACATCCTTTGCCAAAGTTCCTTGATTTTCTRTATTTTGCCAGTWAACTTGTGTAATTTTGACCTCTTGAGAGTATCTGGTCAGTATTTCTCCTGTGAACTTAACCCACTGAAATGTTTTGGGGTGTTACAAAGACATCCTGCTTTGGCATCCCAGGTGGCTCACACAATACACAAACTTCAGGACTAAATGACAAAAACTATCTCTGTATTCTTCCTGTGGACAGCAAACATGCACATTCCTTTTACCTGAGGGAGCTCTGCCATCAGATAGTAAAAGCCTTTGTTCTCTTTTCCAAGCAAGGCACTGGCTGGCAACCGCACATCTTCAAAAAACAGCTCTGCTGTGTCCTAAGAGGATTTGAAATGCAACAGTTGAGTCTGACATTCTCATCTCRTTACACTAATTTTGCCCTAGTTTTTTTCTTGCTTTTGTGCACTCTAACTTGAAATTCCAGAATTGTTTAGCCTGGAAAGATCCTCTAGAAGTCATCTAGCTTACATTCCACTCAGAGCACCTCCAGAAGAACAATCAGCTGAAGGCCTTGTCTAGTTAAGCTTTCCAAACCTCAAAAGATGGAAGGCTCCAGGACCTCTCTTGGCCCCTGTAGAACTATCCAATCACTTTCATGGTGGACTTTTTACCCTAATACCTACTTAGAACATTCCTTAATGTAACCTGTGTCCWTTGCCAMTCTCTCTTTGGCTGTCCTCCTCAAAGAATAATCAGGTTCCACCATTTCTACAGCCATCATTAGGTAGCAAAAGGCAATAGTAAGGCTCTGTTCTTCCAGGGTTCTTCAGAGCAAACAAATCCCACTTCCTCAGCCMCTCCTCACACATCACATGCTTCAGACTTGGACAGGCAAAATCAGGATACATTTGTTGCATGTTTGTGCTCTAAAGTCTAACWGCTAGAATAGCACCCTAGTGCCATCCTTAAGTGGTTTAGACTTCCTTAGTCTATTGCWTTAGGGGYTGTATGAACTCACTTGAGCTTTCAGGCCAATTTTGTTCAGTTTGCGTCCTTTGATGAAACCTTTTGTYCCATTTTCCACCAGGAAAAGGCTGATCCCATGAGCAGGGGATCGGGCCTCCCGGTTTGTAACTGCAACCACGATCACCACATCACTCATCCAACCATTAGTGATGAACACCTGTAAGAAAAGGCAACTTTGAGCAAAGCAAGGTGGATAGAGATTAGAAAAGATCACCAAGCAGCAGAAAGAAAAATTACACTGACACTTTCACAGGTGAACTGAAAGACAAGGTTCACGTGCCCAGAAGAATTTTAAGCTTTTGGTACAAGTGTTTTGGAACAAGGYAAACATTAATTTGAGAAGTATTGTGTGGGCCAGAAATACACAGTTAAAGAATRCACAGATCTGTTTCTTTTGTCTGTCCCATGATAAAGAAAGAATACAGTATCTCATGTAGATATTGAACGAACACAGAGGTTTTCTTTTCTAGAAATTAAATTAGTGAGGCATAACACTCAAAACTATCAACGGCTTCTTGTCACGACTGCTTCCTATTATCCTGTAGAACAACTGATGAGCCTGTCAATGGKATCCATCTTAAGTCCAGCAAAAGAAAGGAACTTTCTGCCCTGCTTGGCTTCAAATGAGCAGCATGAGCACCTTTTTAGCAGCTGCACATACATATTTGCTTGCACACATTCTCACCACTGATATTCTATTAAGACCAGAAGTCTCCATCAGTACTATGTTAGCAGCARCAGTACAAAAGAAGATTAAGAAATTTCATCACTTTTTTAAAAAAGGCTCTGTTGAACCCATACTCCCACTTCAACACCATTTCTGCCTTCTTGTTTTTATGGTAATGAAAGAAGTGGTACTTTGCCACAGCTTGACAACACATTCAGAGCATCTGATGCAATTGTTTTGTTTTTCTTCTAACATGACCAGCAAGCTCCTGAATAAAGATTCCATAGCTTGCTTTGTGGAAACACAAGTTTTTACATGGGCCACAGAAGATTTCACAGTGGTAGTGTATATATTTTATTGCCAAACATCAATACTAAAAACCAGCACATTTTCCCCCCCTTTTTTCACAGTTTAAGGGAAAAATAAGCCTTTTAATAGGGTTATTTAAAAGCTACAGAAAGCACCTATACAAGCCCTCCCATWAATCAATTTGTAAATTGCCTGCAACAGACATATATCAAGACCCATTAAAAAAAAGTAACTGGAAGAAAAAAACCCACCTACAATATGACCCACACAAAAAACCCAAACCAAAAGTGAAAGAATTGGGAGGAGATGCTGTGAGTGGTGCATATCCTGCTGTATTCAACTAAATGCATTCACTTCCCAAAGCCTATGAGCCATATGTATGTCTGTGCACTTACCTTACTCCCATTAAGAATCCAGTCACTTCCATCTTTCTTTGCATATGTCCGTATTCCCTGCAAGTCACTAAAATGAAATTCAAAAAGAAGCTTTAAAAAAAAACATTCTGGAAGCTGCAATTTTTATCATGAAGTCTATCCAGTCCAAAATAGGGCAAATTTTATACCATCCAGGCACAGGTTCAGTGAAAATAGATGAGGATAGTGCGACACAGTGAAATAGCCAAGTGTTACAAAAACCCCAAGCATGCTGTGGAAAAGGATGACAAATCTGTGTAACCATAGAGGAGCGTGAGGTCCTGTTTCCCCACCACTGCTTGTGGGAGAAGATGCAATACAAGCACTGACATAACAGATCAGTATTCCCTCGCAGCAGTGTGCCTCAGATGACAAATGCCAGACAAAACCAAATCCTCTAAGTCGGCTCAGTCCTAATCAGGAGGCTCTTGAAAAGCCATGAGCAACATCTACTATTTGTAGAAACATGACACCAACAGGTTTTGGACCTCATGTGTCCCTCTCCCTTTTGGAAACTCGTCAGATCAGCAGTGTCTACTCCAAATGAATGCTGGGCAAGGGGAGTATTTCTCTGAAAAGGTTCAGAGGAAAGAAAAGTAAGGTGTTCTACTCCACAGCAAGCCTTCTTTACCAAGTTATGTAATTACCCCCAACTATGCTTCATGTCACAAGTAGGGTCACATAAAAAGCAGGTTGGTAATTATAAGCTCAGACTGCAAAAGCAAATACAAAGCATAAATGACCACAGTGGGACAATACAGAAATGAATTCCGAACTACTATCTTAAAATGACAAGGCTGTAATAAAGTAATCTATAACAGGKTTTTCAAGTCTTACCTATAACGTAGGATAGCATAGTCAATAAAGTAACTAACCAGGAGGCTCAGAATGTTTTTTACTGGCAAATCAATAGAGAGCAAATGATGTTAAGACCATTGTATTAATATTTGGCTTACCTGCCAGCCCCAGGTTCTGTCATGGCAATAGCTCCAATGCAYTTGCCTGCAATCATTTGAGGTATAAAGTGCTTAATCTGTTCTTCAGAGCCATAGTTTGCAATGTAAGGCATGACTATATCTGAATGAAGGCTGAACCCTGGGCCTGTACAGTTAACATACATCCTGGAAAAAAAAGGGAGCAGGGAAATTCAGAAAAAAGTACTACAGAGACTTGAYCACTCAACTCTGCACTGTTACAACATAGACCCAATAATGAAGAAAACCCCAATACACAGAAGTCTCAGAGAGCTGCTGGCACTTCTACCATTATTTATAGAATGTAATTTCACAACCAAATGGGTATATAGTCTACCAAGCTAAAAAAAAAAACAATGCGTCTTCCAGTCGCAAAGCCAGTGGAGAATAATGACACTTGTCACTCAAACAATGATCCAGAATACTTAAAACAGAAGGGATTTCTAAACTATCCTTTCCACAGGAAAGATAACATTATTTTCTGTAAGCAAAYGCAGTCCAAAATGAGGACAAATTTATGGGGAAAAAATACAGTCACAAACAATACCATCACTGAAATTCTTCCTGAAGCATCTAGTACTTACTGCTCCTCCCAGACAATGGCTGAAGAGAGAATATCCGCTCCAATGCCTCCATGTTTTTCAGCAATAGCAACACCCAGCAAACCCTGCTGTCCAGCTTTTTCCCAGAGCTCCCTGCTCACTTGGCCATTCTTCTCCCATCTGCAAAACAAACATAAAACTAGGGTCAYGCTCTGAACCCTCCATCTGCTATTGTTTATCTGTCATGGCTGCTGCTTCAGACTGGAACACCAACAGACAGTGTGAGGATACAAAGACAACTACATTTCACAGCCAAGAAGCAGTGACTTCAAATCTTCAGGGTTTCTGTTCAAGTCCACAGATGCCACTGGCATTACAGGGACAACAACTATAAAACAAGTTTGAACTCCTGCTTCCAATGTGTAACCTGCATGATTTCATTAAGACTTGTCATGACTGTTACATCAGACTAGAATATAGGCAAGTTAGTCTCAACCATCTGGATAATTACAGGCAGGTCTTTATCCTCATGACATTCCATTTACAAATGCATATTTACCCACAYACAAAATGAGTATAACACACCAGTTTCTTTTGTGAAAGACTTCAACTGTACCAATGAAAAACCCCTTACCAGATCCAAATGATGTAACAGTCAGTTTTATATGAAAATAGGTCCCTGTGCACTTCTTACAACTCAGTACTGTTTCCTGGTAAATTACTGCTTTAAGGTACTTTCAAGTTTGTGTAAACAGATAGTTGRGGCTTACCTGCTGACAGTTTGCAAACTTTTAACACCACAGGAATCACCCATTCTTGGAAAAGTAGTGCCTCTTTATGGAGTTTGCCAATTCAATAGAAAGTTGGATGGCCATTAACAGATCAGGTTTTCTTTTTTTTTTAATGCCTTTTTTCTTAATGCCACAATTTAAAAACTATATGGTAAACAGATTGTATCAAGAGACATTCCTCTGATGCACATGTGTGCAGCAGAACTATACYGCAGCTCTTTACCCACAGTTAATTGACTCTCTTATCCTACATATAGAACAGAATCATAGAATCACAGAATGGTTTGGATTGGAAGGGACCTTAAAGCACATCCAGTTCCAAGCCCCTACCATGGGCAAGGACACCTTACACTWGCCCAGGTTGCTCCAAGCCCTACCCTTGGACACTGCCAGTGACTGAGCAGCCAATTCAGTTCCTGTATTTAAGCTGGAGCTTTTGCTCCTACAAAAATTTTACAATTTCCTCCCAGAAATCTTAAATCTCTTTTTACCATCTTTGCTTTCCCCCAATCCTCACTTTCAGAGACATTCCCTTCTCTACTTCACCCAGAACCAAAGCTACTCCTCCTCACAATAAWCCACAATAACATTCACTGACGCTACATTTGTCTATTCATCTCAGACCAGACAATATACTGTGCCTGAAGTCTCCTTGTTTACTTGAAAGRTGTCAGAAGAGTGTTCATCTGCCACTAAAGTGATGAAAGAACACAAGTTCAGTTCGTTCCAGCCTCTCTAAGAAATTGTTGTGTCAGCAAGATGGCAAACAGGACCTTCAACAATCTCAAGCAGAGCCAATATGCGTTCACAAACCTGTCTTTTAACACAAAATGAGGAAAAAGATCTGGTTTAACGGGCATAACATGACTGTATAGTGGAAGAGAACACTACTATGAGGTCGTGGTTTGAGGACAAAGAAGTCACCAACCAAACCTGCTATAAGCCTCCTGCTTGTCATTCCTGCCCCACAGCCATAATGCTCCACTCACTCAACTGAGGCACCTCAGCTGTTTGTGGATATACATTTGAGCTGAGGATATTCTCATCTAGCAATTTCAAAACAAGCCCTTCAGTAACCCTTCCTGTTTTCACTTCAAGCAAACTAAAAATTACTAATGACAGGATTACGGCTTGACATTTTCAATTCAAAACCTGAGTTCATTTCCTTTCTTCCCACAACTATGTGATTGCATATAGCTAAAATAAGGGCTAAAACCACCCTCCAGCTCTAGTTCAGTGAAATTACAACACTTCTACTCCGTACAGAAAATGCACGTATTTCCACAGAAATGAAAAATAAAGAAATTCAAACAAAGATGTTTTTTSCAAGTTTCTAGGTAATACATAATTCATCTCACCATGCTGTATGTACTTGTATGTAGCTACAAAATCTACTGCAAGAAAGACAGTAGATTCTGTTCTYGACACATGATCAAATCCTTTTTCAGTAACTATTTTCCAAGAATGTGGGAATTGAACTGTCCCCAACTCTACCCCAAAATCACTAGTGTCAGTTAATCCTACAAGCAGGGAAACTTTGCTGCAACTCTGCAAATTGCATTTGTCTATRGGCCTAAACTGAGGATGCCACATGCACTGGAGATGAAAGGATGCTTTCATTTTTGATTATGTGTGATTTTCCTTCATACGTGACTTTCACAGGCTTGTTTTAGTTCAGTAAATTTGAAACACAAAGCTAGTACATGAAAACAAATAACCTTTTTATCCTATTGTATCAGGAGTAACACTTCAAAAAGCATTTGGGGCAAAATTGCATATTGGCAAACCAAAATCTTGAAGAGGTTAACTTACTCTGCATGAAAAGGTAGCACTTCTTCCTGAAAGAACTTCCTGGCACTCTCCCTGAAGATATCATGCTCTGATGAGAAGATCCTGCGAGTGCCTATATCCATCAAAGTTTTAGCAGAAGATGGTTCCAGGCGCTTTGTGCCATGCTGTTCTGTTTGCAGAGGACTAAAAAAAGACAAATTAATGCATCTGTTAGGATGCATCCTATTTTCATGACMCATTTAAAAGGGAGGAAACACCTGTGTCATTAAACACAGTTCACATCCCAACTCTGGCACACCATTAGGTCTAAAGGATACCCACAATAAATACAAAGAACTAACATACACTGCATTCTACTGGCTGTTAACAGAGGTAAAGCAAGACTAGTTTGTCCTTAACACTTCAAATAAATTAAAAACTGTATTAATAAACATATAGGTAAAAGAATAAAGTTACCCTAATGAAAACACATGTAAAAATAAAATTTTGGTATAAGAAAAAAAACCAACAAAACCAAAAAACAAACAAAACAACTGAAACAGTGATAAATGTCAGTAGTAGAAACCACATAAGGTTAAAAATAATTACAAAATAAGAAAGAAGGGTTTATAAAGCTTTTGTAGGGATTTGAAACATCAAGGATGATATTTTAAGGCTGAAATGAAAAGTCACTTCTTGTGCATTGGATTCTTTGACTTGCTTTTATTGTATTGCCATGAAACATCAGAAGTTTTAAGTACAAAGCTGAGTATATGGAAAAGGCACGCACTTTTCCTTTCTCAAACTATTTTGTTAATCTCTCAGTTCCTCAACACATCAACTGTGTGTAGTCCTGCAGAACTCAGCTGAGCCTACGYTTATTTACTCTGCTATAGAGACAAAAGTTGTCATTTACTACCACATGCAGTTACTCAGGCTCTGCCAGTGCAATAATCCCCCTGAAACACAGACTCTGTTTATTCCTAATAGTATTTGGAAAAAAATGTGATGCAGCAACTGGCTTGTTGAGTATTTTGTACCCTCAAAGCTAGGCACACAGTGACCCTTTCAAAAGCTCCACCGTTGTTTAAGCTGTTTAAGATGATGTGGAGCTTATTTAAGCCCACCCTTTTGTTTAATTGTGGCTGACACCCCACATGTCACCCAGGGAAGGGCCTGGCTGTTCGACAGTTCTGGGAGAGACAACTCCAAGTCTGGGATGCTGTGATCCCACTCCTGCCCTTTTGCTCCCCCCGAGCCCGAAGAGCAATGCTGCTGCCACGGAGCAAAGCAATGGCCGGCCAAGGACGCGCCCGGCTGTCACCTGCTGTCACCAGGGACTCGCCGCTCCTGAAGTGGAGCAAAGGTCGGGACATCACGGGGATGCGCTGGCGACTCAGGGGCTGCCTACTGCCTGCAGCCACAGGGCACGGCCGCAGATACACACAAATACACACATATACACACAAATATACACACATATACACACAAATATACACACATATACACATACACACATATACACACATATACACATACACACATATACACATATACACACAAATATACACACATACACACACATACATACACACATATACACACAAATATACACACATACACACACATACATACACACATATACACATATACACACAAATATACACACATACACACACATACACACACATACATATACACACATACACACATATATACACACATACACACACCTCACACGCACATACAGCGCCTGTAACCCTCCCACCACACGTACACAGAGCACACGCATCCACACTCTCCTAACACACACACAGGTGCGTACAGACACAAAGAATGAGTGCGCTTCCAGCACATASAGCCCCATCACCCAGCACACACGTACCCTCACGCAGGTGAACACACATTGACCCCGATGTTGAAGGAACCGAGCTCAGGGCCCTCACCCWCCCTGACGGGCCGGCGCTCCCCGGCCCAGCGCTGTCCACCGGGCCGGCCCCGCTCACCTGGGCTGGGCGGAGAAGAGCCGAGAGCCGGCGGCGCGGAGCAAGGGGCGCAGGCGGAGCAGCTGTGCCGCCATCTTACGGGCCACAGCGGGACACGGCAGGACAGGGCGGCACCGCCGCTGCTGCCCCGTGAGTTATCACCGCCCCGCCTACGGCTGTAAAGCTCTTCCGGGCTGGAGGCGGGCGTATGGCGAAACAGCTGCATAATTAATATTTTTCTAAGGTAGCCTTGCAGTTATGTTACGAAGGGCGCGGGAGCAAAGGTGACAATTGGCCCGAGAGGTTGTGCGCTAGGAGTGGCTCGTGTGATGGCACCGGCGTGAGGCGCGACCCTCCGGCCATGGCTCCGTTCTCCCTCAGAGCCCTCAGGGAAGGGGCTGCCCGCGCCATGGCGGGAGCCTGAGCTCCTCCCCTCAGGGCTGCCCCTCCTTGGGCCTTCTCGCTAGTTTGCCTTCGCGGGCCTG
>NW_026623252.1:1722384-1736843 GCF_030028575.1 Malurus melanocephalus
TTTTTTTTTTTTTTTTGAGTTCTGGTTCCCTAAAGTAGGCAGTTTATGATTATCCTGTGCAGGGGCTTTCCAAAGGATGGAGGTGTTGTTCTGAATGTTACCCATCGCACTGCGCCAATTCACACACACTGAGGAAAGGTATTACTATTTTTTTTATTCTAGTTTGCACAAACTAGAATAATGTGGTAATGCATAAAAGTCTGACTCTCCATTCATCAAAGCTTTACATTATTTATAGGCTTTMATAGACAAAGGCATACATTTCATTAACTAACGTCTTTATTAATTAGTACTCAAATCCTTATTTATTAGTTATATCTGTCACTTCTCATGCTAATTAGTTCTTATGTGCACTTCTTCCCTCYGTTTGAGTCTGAAGTCTGTTTTGAGTAGCTGGTTAATGAATCAGTGGTCACAATCTCCCAGTGTCAGAATTACSTTTCCCCCAGTTACTGCAATGCWCWTAACTRTGCTGATTAACAACTAAAGAAAACCCAGCACTCAAAGTTTTACTCAAGCAGTTATTCACATGTTGGAGGGCTCGATATCAGAGCAGGCAACACTTCAAGGAAAAGCAAACCACTGGAGGTGGGRAGAAGGATAAAGATTTAATAGTCTGCTCCYAGTTCTTCATCCCTTTGGCTSCTGAGGTCACCCTGCTGCTTGGGGSACAGYCYGACAGAGGRTATTCTCCCAAGTCTCCAGCTGTTTCAGTGTTGTGAAACTCTCAGGAATTACCCTCTAGAGTCGTAAGATGACACAGAAAATTTAAGCAAAAAGGACGTTTTGACTCTTGATGTCTGTTGAGAAATAAAATAAATGCTGAAAAGGCTCAAAATGCAAAGCAGATGAGACCAGAAGATATATTTCAAAACCTCATCATTTTAAACTAATACTTTATTGGGAATTAATTGTATAAAATCTGTTGAGAGAATGCCTGTGGTTTGGGTGGTTTTTTATATTGATCTATAGTCTGAAGCTGTTGTAAAGTTTTTTAAGATATATAAAAAATATTTTCAGCTGCTATGTTCCTACACCCTAAGTCAGGAGATGGCACTACAGGAATAGCTATTCCTATGGATGGGCCTGTTTGAAAGCAGCAATGCCTCTCGACAGGGGACAGTGTTTTCAGTGCAACACATTGACATTGCACAGAGATGCTTATCTGTACTTACAGACACAAGCACCTGCATTATAAGACAAGTTCTAGCCTGGAAACTTGTACAGTTGGTTTTTTTTTTTTTTTTCATTTGGGAGTCTGATCTCATTGTATCAGAGTAGGCAGGAGGGAACCATACAGGAGCAGTTGAGAGGGAAGTAAAAAGGAGATTGTTGGGAATTACTGAACTTGGATGTCTGGAGGTAAAATAGGAGGCTATGCTTGTGAGGTCCTGTTGGGTACAGCCTCCTAGGAAGTGCCTTCCTTAACCTGGTGTAAGCTCCCAGATAAACCCAGTAGCTTGGCATAGTTCTGTTAGCTAACAGGATGCTGACTGGAAGATTATGGGGCATTCCTGAGGATGCCAGGTCACCCCATTTAGAGTCTTGGCAGCTTTGTTGTAGCAAGAAAATCTGGCAGGACATATCCCATCACCCATGCACAGAGTGAAGGGATAGCAGAGCTGAGAGATGGTAGATCTTGTCTTAAATCACAGAAAAGTAAACTTCATCCAGGTTTCAAGTATCAGTGTATGGGATCAGGAAATGCCATAAACAGAGAGTGTGAATCAGATTGACATTTGGAGCACCATTTTTTGGGGAAGAAGCGTGGCTACAAAAAATTGAACATTAAGTACATTTTTTTTTTTCTTTTTAATGTACTTGCAGAAAACAGAGTAGAAGCAGGGCACAGAGTGAAAATACATTGTTGCTCCTTAGATACACTGTTTCCAGTTCAGGATAGTGCTTTTCTTGCAACAGCCTTATGGTTCTTTACAGAGACAGCAGAGCCAGGGTTAAGTGGCGGTGCTGTACCCCTTCCTAGCCCTATCTGGTTTCTGCACCTCTGTTCCCCCTGGAGACACAGTCACAGGCTGAATCTCTAATTCTTATTTTCCGCCCTCTGCTAATGTTCATCTGAGAAATACGTGTTCTACAGACATGAAGACTGTACAAGTATATTCAGATAAGAACAACATATAAAAGGAATTATCTCTGGAAGATGAGACAATTTTTGCTGTCTTTCATTCCCACGGCGAAATAAAATAGTTTTTAAAGGACTTGAGCAAACAAGTCTCATTGTATGCATTTTTTCTGTYAGATAATTCACCTGCAACTTTCCATGTGTATTCCTGAGCTGGGGTATCATTAGTCCTCTTATGCCTTCAGTAACATCTGTTGCTGTGGGTGTTCTCCAGGGATAGGCATGTTGGATTTTGTTTTGATAACAGAACTTAATGTGAAAAACTACCAGTTAATGCAGCACTTGGATGCAACTGTCCTAATTTTTCTGAGCTTTTACTGTCATGTGCTTACCTTTGAATAATGTTTGCTATCCAAGGTACAAGTCTTCTTGAATGATCATTCATTCTGAGGAGTTTCCCTGAGGGCTGTTGCCACCATGTATCCCAGCCCTGAGCATGGTTTCTGACAGATGGCTGTCTCTGTATCTGGATAATGGAAGCTCCTGTTCAAACAGCTGTAATTACCTGTGTTCCTGTTTTGCCAAATGTGGTGGTGATACTGTCTGCAAAGCCGAGATGCAGGATCTGACCAGAGGTTTTGCAAACACAACAAGGGACAGCACTGGCCCCTCTCACAAAGCACTTTATTTCCCTYCTAGATTTTCAGTCTGTGGTGCAAAGAGGGAGTCCAATTGTTCATGTCCAGCATTTGTGATATGAATAGCCTAGAGGTTTGGTTTCTGAGTAGGTTATTTAAAGCTGATATGCTGCCTTTTTTCAAGAAATACAGTGCCAATTTAACATGTGCGCCCATCAGGGGACCTCCATGTTCTTTATCCAACTTTTTTTATGTTGGCATTATATTGCAGGGAGAGCTGGAATAAGATGCAGAGCTCTCAGCTTACTGCTCCYTTGATACGTGACTCTGCTTAGTGTGCCTTTGCATGGGGTCACACAGTGTCAGTCATGTGGATGTGACAGAGAGAGACAAGCAGCAGCTGATGGTTGTGTCTTCAAGTGGGCATGGGTCCCTGGTAACCCCCTCTCGTTCCTCATCCTGGCAGAGCACCGCAATGTGCTCTCACTCTCAAACCACATGTAGGCACACAGGAGAGCCATCTCCTTCAGTCAATGCCTAGAAGCACCAGAGAGATTCCACAGTCCTCCAAGGCCTGTGTGTGAGGTCCAGCAGTAACTGGGAATCAGCAGAAAGAGGCACGTGGGAGCCTCATGAGCTGAGAATGTGACTTGACAGGTCTGAAAGYGAGGGTGGCAGGTGATATCTCACCATGGCACAGATTTTGCTTTCCCTGGGTTTTCCAACATGAAATGTCAAACTAACACGCTGGAAAAGCCAATCTAGGATGGCCCGAAGCATGTGCAGGCATGTCTTTGTCTGTTAGATAGCTGTCAGCAGTTTCCAGCATGCAGCAGTGCCAGTTTGGAGCTTGACCATACAYGCTGCTCAGTAAATTGTTTCAAAATCACTTCTACCAAAGTTCAAGAAGAGCAGCAGTTTCAGGGAGCACTTTCAGTGAAGATAGAAGTTACAGACTGAAGTCCTGGTTTCCTCTGTGGTAGAATTTGTTAAGTCTGATAGCAAAGAAGGAAGYTTAAGCTACTCAGGTGTTCATCAGTCTGCATTCACTTTAGCATATGGCACGGGTAAAAGCTCTCAAAGAGGACTATGAAGAATTCAGATTTTCAGTGAAGTTTGTCTCTAGATTGGTTTTGTCCTATGTAAATCAGCTGCAGACCATTAAAAAAAGTGCTTGATTTTTGAGCAACATAGATTAGAGCAGCATTTGTGAATGCAAAAGGCAGAAAAGTAATTTGCTGAACACAACAAACATGAATATACTTCAGGTGTTGTTGAAGGTTGAAAGCATTGCATGAAACAGGGCTGCACAAGTAGGACATTATCTCCCAGAAAAGGGGTCCTCCCTTGATGTGTTATAAATATTATAGTTGTGTTAGGATGAAATTATACTTCTGTACTTTTTGTTACATTAGAATCAAATTGAGTGGCATCCTGTGTTGTGGTATTAAATATTTCAAATAGTGTTTTACAGCATTGCTGTGCAAGCAGGATCGATGCTTACAGTTTCAGACTTCACATTTGTTAGTGGTTTGGTATTTAGGAGAAAGCTGCTCCATTTGCCTGATTTAATAGTGCTCAAATGATAAAGACAACRCTGAGATCGGCACTCATGAGCTACTTTTTCTTCAGAAGTGCCAAGTATCTTTGAAACTAGGGTTTCCTAATCCTAAATTCTGTAGTTTTTCTGCTCTTTTGACACTTTTTTTTTTCCAAATGTGCAGAATACATATGTATCATTTTGTGTATAAGTAGCTGGGGTTTGGATACAGTAGCTCTAAGGAGCTACTCTATTTCCTTCAAGGTCTTCGGTTGAAGTGCAGCTTAAGTCAGCCATCACCTAAAAACATTCCCACCAGTTCAGAGTTCATGGTGTGAAAGGAAATTGAGAGGTGTGTATTTAAGCTCATGGTACGGGCTCATTCTCATGTTTTGTAATAATTGTTAGGTAGTGAGACCAATAGCTTTTTATCAGCTGTGGTTGGATCTGTTAGTCCACGCAAATAGAAATGCATGTTTTCTTATCATCCGTTTATTAAGGGGTTGAGAGAGAATTTGTCTGTGTCTAAGAAAGTAGCACCAAATTTGGCAGGAATAACATGATGGCAGCTACTACCAAACTGTGTAMATTAATGTAATGGGTTTAATCGGAGGGAAGAAGGATTTCTTTACCAGGTGCTTTGCTGCTTTTAAGAACATGAATTCGGCAAGCACTACTCTTGCCCAGGGGTAGGTGTTGAGCTCAGAGAATGTAGGAAGGCATGCTGGGATGGCTATATTCCTATTCTGGTGATTAGCAAGGCTCCTTTGTGACTGAGGAGCTGTACTCAGCTTGCATAGATACTGTCCTGCCTTCCTTGCATTCCCTGTT
This sequence comes from Malurus melanocephalus, assembly GCF_030028575.1. NCBI lineage: Eukaryota > Metazoa > Chordata > Aves > Passeriformes > Maluridae > Malurus > Malurus melanocephalus. The sequence continues at coordinate 1,727,477 of NW_026623252.1, forward strand.
TCACAGCCTTAGYGGACTTGCTAAGAAGGTAAACAGTCCTGCTCTTCTGAAAATRTGTTCTTGCTGTGTGGCCTTCATACCACATGCATGTTCAATTAGGTGCTGGGTTTTATTCTTGTTCGCCATCAGGGTGAGCAAGAGGTGCAGTAAGGGCATCAACTTTTGCTCTGAGGATCAGGTACGGTCCTGAATGGCAAGGGATAGACTAGAAGAAACCTTGTAAGTTAAGCAAAGGCAGAAGTGTKTTATTTGTTGTCTTCTAAAAACCAGCTTAGATTTTCAAATTTTTTAGGGGTGTTACAGATGAGAAACTCTGAATGGAAACCACTTTTTAAACTAATGAGGCAGTTAATAMGYACATGTCATTTGCATGAAGGGGAAYAACTTGAAAAATGRTAGTGTTCAKTACAGTATGGAGTAAMAAATATGTCTGTTTTTGTCTCACAAAGAGCCAAAGAAAATGCCTTCCTGAGCAAATAATCTGGAGAGCTGATACTTAGAAATATAAARAAGAATACTTATTTTGGTTTTGTGTCTCTGAGTTGATAAAGCTGGGGAATTTAATAGGCTAAGAAGAAGCCCAACCTGTGATTTCAGGTGCATATGGTATGACAACATACACAATGTTCTCATTGTTCCTTAAATGATAGAGAATCCTAAACTGGGTAAAAAAAACATTGGAAGCAATAAATCCCTTTTACCTGGAAGGAGGTGTATCTTTCTCTTGTTTTTGCTGGTTTTGGAATTCAGCAAAGCATGTGTTTGTTTGAGCCCTGGAAAAGAGTWCAGTTAATGGAATTGGAAAGAATTGCTTCTATTCAGAGAAGAGACTTTTTAGTGAGTCCTAAGTATCAGGAATTCTGAAAAACAATCTAGAAACTTTGCTTACTGGATCTCTACACTATTTTATACGTTAATGATAGGATAGATAGCAATCCCTTTTTAGCAGCTATTTTAAGGCTTTTTCAGTCATAATTTCTTGTAAAGTTTTAAAATTGTCCTGCAGGCTCTCTGTAGCTTCTGCTCCAAGCATTTAATACTAAGTGGTGGCTCCCAACACACTAAACTTACTGCAGGGTGGATGAGGGTTAAGTTCTTATGACWGGCTAATTAGTTAGGCTCTAGGAAATGAAATACCACCATCCTCAGCGTAGCTGTGGGCATGTTGAGATTTTTAAAAAAGGACTTAAGCAATTCTGCCAGTTCCAGAAGGACTTTGAATACAGTAACACTTATATCATGGAAAGGAAAACTCTTTTTTAAAATGGGTTGCATTGCAAGGCTCCTTCCCTGCAGTGCAAGGATTCTGTGGCTGCCAGCTGCAAATCTGCATGAAGTGTGAATCAAGTTTCAAGACCAAAACCCCCAAATTATGACTGGCTTAAGTGCATGAGACTTGTTTTTCCCCAACTGTGACATTTCTCTGTGCCTAWATGCCTTTCATCCAGCATAAGACTGTRCTCTCCAACAAAATAAWTAAMGCATGKAAACKGTGGAGAGATGGTGAAARTGAATTTTTCTGTTTAAATGTATAATCTCAAATAGTTATTATCATTGCTATTACTTTTAACCACTGTGAATAATACTTGAAATACTTTTCATGCTGCTACGAAATACACAGATATTTTTTATTGTTTTTATCAATCTGCCTCATTCATTTCTTAGTACAATGCCTTTCCAGAGGGTTGGCAGTAGCCTTTCTTCTACAACAAATAGATTGATTTAGGAGTACTGCTACCCATTATTGCTACATTGGAGCAGAAATGGTAGTTTATGAACTAATCTATACTATCCTCCCAAACCATAGATTTTGRTAATGGAAAATTCAGTTTAATGCTSTAATAAACCATGGTCTGATAYGTACTGTGCCAGTTAGCCTAGAATGTGGATGTATTTGAAATTTGATATTTTCAGCAACATTTGAGACTTCATTTTGAAGTAAATGTAAGTGCCTGGGTAAGTGAAAGCATTGCATTTTTTTGTTATAAAATAAGTAACAGGTTACTAAGGAAATATCTTTTGTCTGTTAAATGTCTGAGCACTTCCTTGTATCCCTGCAAAAGTCAGCTTCCCTGGCATAMGAAGGGAGTAGATTTAAATCTGTGGGAGGACTGCACTGATAATAAGATAGTGCTTGTGTGGTGGTTTAAAACCAGCTGGAAATTAAATTCCAAATAAGCAGCTCCCCTCCCGCTGCCCCCTCTGATGAGAAAGGGACAAAGGCAGAAACAATAGGTCGAGATAAATAAAGCAGAAATAAGATGAAAAATTAACAGCAACAGTAATGATAACAGAAGTATACAAAAGAGAGGGTGATTTAAACACAGAGACAGACCAGAGTGCTGGTCATTGACTATTTTCTCTGAGAAAGAAACAGAACAGGATGGTGCATGCTCACCATTTTTTCCCCCCCTGAATGAATCGAGTGGTGTAGAATAGCAACCTGGTCATGTGCACATGGCTTTAAGCTTCACCCACTTCTAGACACCTGCAAGCAAAACTGGGACAACTTGGAAGAAGAGTGCTTGAGTGTTTTGTGTCTGAAGTCTGAGATTTGCTTGAAAACRTGCTGARGTGGAACAATAGTCCTTGTGATAATGGTATGCAGTGCCCAAGACTAGGGAGAATGTTGATAGAGTGAAGAAACAGTTGTTTCTTTTAAGAGATGCATCTGTGTTTCTGATACTCAGCTCCTGCATGTAACAGGTCTTTCTRTTGACTACATGGTTGACCCTTTTGGGTGTAGGATACCTTCAGAGAAGAGCACTGAGTAGCAGAAAATAGCCTCTGCCTTTTCCTAGACAGGGACCTGGAYCCTTGAGCAGTGCTAGTTCGGGACATTGTCCCTCTTGCAGTTCCCTGCTGTTTGAAATCCATTCTACTCTGCGCATGTGAATGCCCCTCTTTCAGGAGCTTCTTGGCTATCCCTGGCCTGGCAGAAGCAGCCGTGAAGAGATGTGGCTAACTCAATTAATACAGCCTCTGTCAAGAGCAGGATTGCATCCTTAGACCTGGTGACCACTTCTCCTCAATCCTTTTGACACTTCCACCAGCAGTTTTGTAGGCTGCCTGCTCCCTGTGCCAGTTGCTGGCTCTGGTGCTATGTACCAAGAACGGGTGTTTCACAGCTTGACCTTCCTCTGGGAATTTAGCCTTTAGGTCCCAAGGAGTTAAACTGTCAGTTAGGCTGAGTAGTGGAAAGTATGTTCATTAACCATGTTCTATTTAAAATACAAAGCAAATGTAATGATGGCAAGAGGTGTCAGATGACAGGGACTGAGAATTGCTTTTTCTATTCAGAGCCTGAACAGATGCAGTCTGCYTTTCCTTCCTCAGCTGCTGGGGTCTTCAGTCCCTCTCAGAGGAGTTGGTGATGCAGAGCATTTCTTTCTGTATGTGAACATAAAGTTTAAGAAAAAGCAGCCTTTTGTGCTGAGCATTCCCCAGGATCAGAGCTCTGAGTGATGCTTGTTTTACTACTATGGAAGCAGTAGGTTGAAAAAAATTCAACCTTTAAATGGCTTTCAGGCAAAGCCAGAGGTTCCTCTGCTGTCCTACAGATGAGGCACCAAAGCTGATTAGGCATTTCCAAACTGTGCTTTCAGATTGGGTATCATTTGGRTGGGATTTTTTTATGAAATTAAAGCTGATTTGAAGACAGTTTTGTGTATTTCTTGAAAAAGCCCCCAAAAAACCCTGATCATTAGGTTTCCAAATAATCTTGTTTGTACATTTTCAAAATGGATAAATAAAAAAGTTTATGTTGAAGCTGTCACTAGCTGAAAAAGACTAGTAGTATATAAATTATTTGTTATTCTTTACAAATGACAGTTGTTTAAGATCACCCCAAAATACTTTTCTTAGGAGAATGTGAACATTTTTTCTGATTTTTATCTTAATTTGGGGTGGAAATTTTTGAAAGTTACTAAAAYCGTTGGATAGTAAAAATCCATTCCCTGTACAGCTCTATGAAATACTTTGAGGCTTCAGTTTAAGAGGAAAGGAGTATTCTCTTTGTTTTAAATCTGTTTTATCTGTAACGATTACTTATACTTTAATTTTTGAGGAGTGAGAGTAGTGTAATTAGTATTACCTTAATTCCTTGCAATTACAATCCAGAGAACTGTCAGCCTAGTTATGTCTCATAATCTTGCATTTTGTTTTAAACAAAAATATGAATGTGGACTTCTAAAAATAGCCAGTTTAAAAATCTGTCTGCTTATACAATGATGATAAGTCATCCCATTTTGTTAATTGTCAGGCCTGAGTCACAGATATTTTAGAAATTAGTAGAACTTGCAATTTCAAAAAAAAAAAAAGGGATGAAATGTTGTTTAGGTTTTGGTTTTTTGTTTCCCACCAAGACCCACAGTTTCTTGGAAAGAGAAATTGCCTGCAGCACGGGTGTATAGGCAGGATGTTGAAGAACAACAGGGTGTATAGCAGTKTCTTGAGTTTGCTTATGTATCCCACACTTTTCTTGACTGCTCTTTTAGAATAAAGGTAAGTAACTCCCACTTTTCTTCTTTCTTCTATCCAGAGTTTTTTGCATTGTGAGTGTAGCAGCTGCTAACTCTTTGTACGTGTAGCTAACTCTTTGTAAGCTACCTTCTGGCATAAGTCTCTGGGCAGGGTATAATTCACAGGTTCATTTGGCCCTATGTACYAGGACGGTGAGGGTTTAAATGGGAGATTTTTTGGAAGCCTCAGAAAAGAGGCAGCTGTTGTTTGAATGGCTGTGGTTTATTCTGGTGCCAGCCACCCCCGCTGCACCTGTTGGCACTTGAATTATAGTCATTTYGTGCATAGCAACTCAATAAGGCAAGGTAGGATTTTAATAGCACAGGCTGATACCCAGATGGGGTTTAAGGCRGTTTCATGAACACTTAAGGAAGAGAGAGAAGCTACATTTAAGGGCAGGGATGTAACAATACTTCCCTGAGCAATAACTATTCCCACTTTCACAGCAGAAAGGGGAGTTGGCCTCTACTTGCCTAGTGCCAGCTTCCAGTTGCAGAGTCTTTCAGGGTGGCTGTAACTTCTGCTCTTTCTAGTTGTCTATAAAGCTGTAAATAAAGGCAGCAGGTAGGATCSTTTCCTAATAGTGCTGTGTAYCTGCTGTTGCAGCAGTGCCGAGGASATTTTGCTGGGAAGAGTGGMTCTGCAAGGTCCCTTGYRTCAGGGTCACCCTGTGTGGTTTTGGGTCTTGCCAGCTTTGGAGTTGTTCTGACAACAGATACCAGGTCTCTCTCTCCCAAAACGGTTGTAAGTGCTCATGTTGGCGGTAGTGCCCTATTTGCTCCTCCTCCCAGACCTCAAACAAAGAATTTTCCATTCAGATCAAGTAGAGTGACCTACTGAAAATGTCTATATTTCTATTTTTTAATACAACTTTATTTTGTGATATGCAGTATACAGGAAAAATAAATTAACCGCTGAATGCTGCTTTGAATGGGTTTGAACAGATTTAGAGGGGAAAATAAAAGACTTTATAGCCACCAAGTGACCACAGGGATTTATTGATGCTTTATTTTTCCAAGAAATTACATTGTTTTAATGCAAATAACATGGAAAGAGATGGCTGGGATGGATGGACCCTGGATGGTAGACTTTGTTCTATGTAGTTTGCWTTGGTAAAAGCTCAGGTTTTTTTARWGAAAGTGCAGTCACCTGGAGGTGATACCCATGCATGTGTTGCTGAAAAATGGTAGGGTTGGAGTGATATCATCCAGTTCTATGCAGTTTCCATGTTGATGGTGACAGACTGAAGCAAGAATTTCGGGCAAATCTCTAGTGCCATCTGGTCTTTCTGAATTCGGCTTGTTCTGGGAAGGAATGGAAGARTTGTATTTGAAGTCAATGTCGGCTGAAGAAACACTTTCAAAATTACGAGCTGAGCCCTTGATTTCTGTTTTGAGGTGCTTGTTTCATACAGGAGTTGGGAATGTGTATTTCTTTGGACAGAATAACTGACAGTTCAAATAAGCCCACAACTGTTTGCATTTTAAAGACAGCTGCTGCTTTGGGTTGGTTTTTTTTTCCTTTCTCTCGACAAAACAGCATAAAGGTTGTTGGGGGGTTGGGGGTTTTTGTTGTTGCTTTTTATTTTCCTCTACTTGTATTAGAAGTGCTAAATAATTTGATACTTTTGAAGCCCACTTTTGGTTATTGATCATGACTGTRACAATATTCTTCTTCAGATGATTATTTTGTTTGAAGAGCTCTTCTCTGTAGCTCACACAAGTATTCAGGYTRCTYTGTCTTAACAGAAATCTACAAACTATTAGGTGTTGCTTTGATTTCCTTTTTTAAAAAACATCATCTCAATTGTTCTTCTAGGATAAATATCTCAGGCTGTCAATTTACATTGTGTTTGAAAAATCTACTAATTTACAGGGTTGTGAACAAGAGCCAGGAACCTGGACTCCTGTTATCTTTGCTTTTGGACAAAARTCTTGTTTATTCTTTCCATTTTACTAAGAAAACATTGTTGTCACATTGGTTTTGTAGCCTCTGTTGGCCGTGGGTATATAGAAGCCTTTAAGCATAGCAAGCAGATAAATTCAGTATGCAAATGAAAAGAACATACCGTTTGGTACCTGGAGAATTCCTCTTAGACAGACAGGATGTGCTTTACAAATGCTGTGGAAAAATACASATATGTTGTTAGAAGGAACAACAAATGTTACATTGGGAAAAAACTCTAAAAATAACAGCTGTTAATGAGCTGATGGCATTAAAAACGTGCTCCTGGTCAGATTTGATCTGGTAGAGTGATAGAAARTTTTAAGTGTTTAATRTTTTACAAATCAAGCTCTCTTGTTKCTTAAGTGTGATAGGACAGTAGCTACTGGGAAACAATCACTGCAATTGCTCTACAGAAGGTCAGAGCCAAGACATTTGGCATTGACCAAAACAGCCTCCTGTGCTGTGGCTGAATAAAGTATTTWGCATGGTATGACTGCGGGATAACATATTGCCACAGTTGTTTTCACACTTAAGTCTTTTGACCTAACTCAGCTGGAGCTTTGTCTGATTTTCCTGAGAAGCTAAAAGCCCACTGTAATGAACTGTGAGAAGGAGGAGAAATGTAGGATGGATGTTGAGCTCTTGCACCTACCCTCATAGTTGATGCAGCCATTTGAGTCTTCCTGACCTTTCATGAGTTCGTCTACTTCTTCTTCTGTCATCTTCTCACCTGAGAGTGGAGAGAACTTGTTTCATTCTTCCACACAGAAMTGAGGCTGAACCCTACAGCTTTTCCAAAGGCTTTCCTTACTTTTTGAGTTAGTGAAAAAAGACCTAYATATGACATGAGCTTAATTAATTTTAACTTTCCCTAGAAGATGGAGACATATATGCATAGGTAAAGAAACTATGCAGCAAATCCTCTACTTTTGTCTATGTGTGTTAGGTCACTGAGATGTACAGACTTTTCGCCCTATTCAAATAACAGGCACTTTTAATATCTAGTCTGAATTTAGATGTCATAATCCTAGCCTTTTCCTTTGGTCTTTAGTAGAAAACCCAAAACTCTGTTTGCATTCTTCGTGGATTCCCARTTAGTAAAAATCAGAGTCTTGTCTGACTTGGTAGCATCCTATCTCTTCAAAGTGTTTGGAGTAGCTTTCCTCCCTCTCTGATGCCTTCAATCAGCAGCAGTTTTCAAAGTGCTTGCAGAGAGGATGATCCCTTACCCAGGGTAGCCAGCACATGACGGAGCTCAGCACCCATGACCGTGCCGTTTCCTTCCTTGTCAAAGACACGCAGACCTTCAACGAAGTCTTCAAAGGTGCCCTGATCCTTGTTGTTGGCAGCTGCTTGCAGCATGGGCAGGAACTCTTCAAAAGTAATCTTCTTGGCATTCATCTCTGGAAAAAAACCACCAGTTGTTACATGCTAGACACTTGTATGTGTACTCCTTAGGCACATTTGCCCTCAGATGTAGGAAAGCCTCTCCTACCTTATTTGCACAGCTCTTTCTAGCCTTTAGTCTGATCTTTGCTTCAAAAGTTGTTTTTACCAGGCCAGAGGGTTTGAATATAATTTAGCCCATCTTAATATGGTCCTGCATGACTGAAATTAGGGATCAACGGCTTCTAGGTGCTTGTAATAAAGGAGGGCACAATAGTATTTATCCTTTTTTTTTTGTCACTAAAAGGGAGTAAAAAGAAATAAAAAATGGCTGCAATAATAAATGGCCAACATATGCCTCAGTGTGCCCAAATTTGTAGCTTTGGGAAGACCATTCCAGTCTGAAATATAGGCGGGTTTCCAGTCCCAGGGCATGTCTTGGCTTATGCGGGAATTCCTGGAAAGACTTGAAGAGCTGAGTATCACTTGTTAGAAATGGACTCACAGCTCCCCAGCAAAGGCTGGGCCACTAATGGACTGTGAGCAACAATGAGTGTGTGTTATGCCTRCACCGAGTTGGCCAAAATGGTCCTTGCTGAGAACTCTCCATGTTTTCCTTTATTCCTCATCAGCATCATTCTCTTCCAAAGAAATTAGTGAAATACCATCTATGGTTGTATAGTCCCCCTCTCTCCCCATCAGAGCAAAAGCTCCCCTCTCTCCTGCTGTGACTATTGGTGTTGCCTGATAGCTGTTCCCCAGTCCCAACAAGCCCAGAGACTRTAGGGCACTTACCCTCTTTGCTGGGGTTTCCTAGGATCTTGTTGACCTCTGCATTTGTAGGGTTCTGCCCCAGTGCCCGGATGATATCACCAACCTGGCTGAGGGTGATCTTGGCATCACCAGTCCTGTCAAAGAGGAGGAAGGCCTCCTTGAAGTCTGCAAGRGAAGAGCAACATTGAGCCAGGCAGTTCCATATTGACAAAGATGTGAGCTTGTTGTCTCCTGGCACTGTTCCACTGACTCCAGGGGAGTTAGCCAGGGGAATCTTTGGCCCACAGTCCCAACAAAAGCTCCTCCCCTCTGACATTTTGGTTTCACTATTTTTAAACTTTTATATCTACCTTTCATATCTTTCCTGGCTCTAATAGCCATCAATAGCTTTGCGATTGACCCCACAGTTATTTTGAGGACAGGGGAAGATAAGTTCCCTACCAATATTATCATTCAAGAACAGATTTCTTCACACGACTTAGCAGCAGATGGTAAAAATGTTGCTATCCACTCCACGTTATCTTCCAGAGAACCGGAACTGTCAAGTGCCTRGCAGTGCAAAACCTCTGTGTGCTTCAATGGGTTCTGCCTGCAATGCCAGCATCTCAACAACACAGTGCTAATAGGAAACTTGAAGGTGGATTTCAAATGCTTTTACTGTTGTTTTGCCCTTAAAATTGCCTTACAATGGGATTCGTAAACATTTTGTTCTCTCTTCTTTTCTTTTTTTTTTTTTTTT
>NW_026623252.1:1736889-1826805 GCF_030028575.1 Malurus melanocephalus
TTTTTTTTTTTTTTTTTTTTGTAGTCTGTCCCTGCTTCTTACAGATGCATTAATATGCCACTTTTCCAGTGGAAGTACTCATGTGCACTTAGTCCCATGCATTTCCGGTGTGTTCACTTTGAGACTTCACTTCTTTCAGTGCTGCCAAGTGACCATTGGTCATTTATTTCCCCTTGCTGGACAAGGCCTTGGGGTATAGGCATTTCTCCTACAAAAACCAGAAGAGATGGTTGCCTTCATTGCATTGTCAGCCTTCATCTTCCGCTGAGAAGCTCCATGTCAGTCATATTACTATATTTTTCAGGCTTTTAAAGAGTATTTGAATAAGGAAATGTGGCTTTAAAAAAAGAGGAGGGTACAAAGGTCAGCTGTGTGGCTGAAAAGTTGTCTTTGAACCTCATATGCCACGAGCATCTTGGACTGTGCTGTTGGTCTTTTCTGCACTGCAGTGTCTGATGATACTGTGGTTTAGCTCCAAGTAAACCAAGTAAAATATCTTTCCCTTGGTCATCCAGCAGCCCAACAGGCTTTGGATTTCACAGCCTGTGGAATGTTCTTTCTCCTTTGGGGCAGATTTAGGAGTAAAGCCACATTTTRAATCATGTCTTCCTTCATTTTATGCTGGGGACATGTGATGCAGAGTTTATTTTTTTGCTTTAGTCTTCCTTGTACTACCTTGGTGAAGCTGTTGCTGGCCCACAGTAAAAGTGCTGATACACAGTGTCAGCCTGCTAGGCTGTGATCTAATACATCAGAAACTAATCTTCTTACTGTCTGATGTAAGACATCTATAACCCTTAGCTGCCAACTCTTTCCTTACAGCTTTTGTTGTGGGCTATGAAATTATGGCCTTCTGCACCTGCACCGGTGTAGAGCTTCCTGTTAAAATATACCAACTCCAGCAGCTGAGATCTGGAGCTGTAGTGACTTATACCATATGATCTGATCTTTTATCTGCTAAATCAATGATGTTAAGCTGTAGCAAGGTATGAAACAAMGCCAGTGTGCTATTAGCAAAGCCATCAGGAAAAGTTCCTCCATTTTGTGAATCCCATGAAGTTTTATGTTCCCTGGGTTCTGAACACAGCTCCCTAAATTGGGGAAAAGGACTGATTTATTTTTGTCTCTTGGGCATGCAATTCACTGCAATATATCTTTGCTATGGAGGTTATTTTTGGTTTTGGTTTTTTTGTTTTGTTTTGTTTTGGTTTGGTTTGGTTTGGTTTGGTTTTGTTTTGTTTTGTTTTTTTTTTGGTTTTTTTTTTTTTTTAATAGCCAGTCCTAGTTTATACCTATGCTGGAGTAAGCATGTTTAAAGTCTGTCTGAGGATGGTACTACCCAGTTGCTAGTGCATCAACCTGTGCAGATGGAAATAGTTACTTTGCTCAGTAAAGAGTTGCTTTGTTCAGTGATAGTAATGTTACAGCAGCTGGATGATCTGAAATAAGTAGGAAAGCTGAAAAAGTATTTTGCTTTGTTTTACATGCCAGCAGCTTTGAACTGAGAGCATTTTTCCATAAGCCTTTTGTAAAATCTTTTTACAAAAGCATTTTTCCTCTCAAGCCTTTTGTAAAATTTTCAGAATTAAAAAGTGACTAAGAGAAAGAATTGTTTCCAGTCTCACCAGCTGCATTACAACTCTCCTTATTGCTTTGATGATGTAACCCAGGGCAGGCTCATGTTCACAAAGTTCAGGGCTCTCTCAAGACCTGTTTCTAGCTATTCCTTTCCCTCTGGATTTCTAGGAAATCCTTGTATCTTCCTTTCTAAACGCTTCCTTCCGTCTACTATGTGTGCTACTGAATTTTTGACATTTTTAAATGTTACTTAATGTAGCCCAAATGCTTCTCTTAGGATATTTGAAACACTTCAAGTTGATTCTGAAATTAGATTTCCAGAGCTTCAATGAGAATTATTGTTCACATCAGAATTTTTGTCTCTTTCTAGTAGATTGAAAGAAAACATTTGGAAGTTGCAAGTTTCTTGTGAATCAAAGAATACAGCAAGATGCTCAAGAATTGCAGCATATCCAGACCATTGTGTAAGTAGACGYTTACCCAAGCCACTTATTTGCTGACTATTTCCATGCTTAAAGAATGTTTTTACAAAAAACAGCCTTTGTTCCTCCCCTTCCACACCTCCTGGCAAGAGTGGCACKTAGAACTCTTCCATCTTCTGTTCACATGAGATTGCACAGTCACTGCAGCTTTGTTAAATTTTCAGCCCACTTCCTCCTTTTGTTGTCCTCCTCCTGCCTATTTCCCCCGGGACTGTCAARTTCAAGACTTATTTTGCATCCTTGTGAAGAACAAGAACAGGAGCACAAGTGAAAATTGTTCAGTAGTTRGAGACAGTGTGTTTCCTCTTCGTATCATGGCATAGACTTCTCAGTTCAGACAGCATGCAAACATCCAGATAAATTAYATGTAGATCTACGGTCACATTCTTGTTCAGCATAAGTCAGCACCTGAAGTCTTGCTCTAAAGTCAAGAGTGTGCTGATTTGCACCAGATGAAGTCGTAGATCATTGTTTCATAAAAGTTAATTTCTGAGCCTATAGCTCTTTTCTGAACTCACATAAATGTAAAACATATCAGCTCTCTTGTAACTTACCATCCTGTTGCTCCTTGGAGAACTCGATCTGTTGGAAGGAAATCAATCACAAAAAATAGCTTAGGAAGGGGGGGCTGGGGGAGAACATGTGTGTTTTCTAAAGCATCCAGCTCAATCCGTGAGTCATCTTCCAAAGGAACAAAATTGTGGCCTGTCAAATGTGCAGAAGTAATGCAGATAGCAAAAGAGCTGTTAAGGCTAGTGAGTATTTAGCATTTGGTAGCCATTATGTTCCCCCTCCTTCCCCCTATTAAAGTTTAACTTTGATTTCACTTACCATTGATTTCATCAGCAGAGAAGGACTGCAGTTCGGGAGAAAAAGAGAGAGAAATAAAAGAACTAGTACTCCTGAAAATGCACTGAGAGAAAGTAAATAGCACAAAGTACCTGAGTACTCTCACTTCTGTCTTGCCTAATGTAGTTAAATCGTAGCACCCTCATCTAGCAACTTCCCATGTAAAAATGCATCAGCASGTCTATTCTTAAAGTTTTCATTAAAATCTACATCCCAAGGAAAGCCAGAGTTGTGGCAAGAAGCAACAAAAATCTTAAGTCTCTTAACTAACAAAGAAATCATTAATGTACCATCAGGTCCATTTACTATTTTAGCATAGGTTTGTTTAATTATACAATTTGAAGTAATATTTCTAAATAAGCAGCTTTTTTTCCCCATTGACATAGAAATTAAATTAATCCCCGAAGTTTATGTGTCAAATTAGTTTTTGAATGTATGTTTTTTCATAAAGTACTAATCTATTTTATTTGCTTATATAAAAAGTATTACTATTTTCCCTTGCCACTTTAGCTGGTTGCATCTGATTTTAAAAAGTTTAGGAAACTAATCCTTCTGTTGGAAGCTGTGGGAGCTGCACCACTGCTGTTGCCTGGTTCAGAAATTGAGGCTAACTGGAAAACCTTGCATAGTCCTTTAGGTTTAAACAGGAAAACCAAGCAAACCTAAACTGTCTTCTGCACTGGCCTCCCCACACCCCCCAGAGCTAATGTGGGCAAGAAGCCCGATTTACTTATGTAAAATACACTGACTGGCTGCTAACCCTTAGCTTTCCAGTGCACCCACCATGGYTGAGTTGGAAATGCAGAGCAGCAGACAGGCAGGAAGGATTAGCTGAGAGGTCTTGAGAGTGGTCCTGCTTTCCTGGCCTTTCTTCCCCTTATTTATCCGGTAGTGCTGACGGCATTGCCTGGATTAGGTGTCAGAAGGAAGAGGTACCTCCCCTTGGCGAGTTCTTTAGCTTTCTTAGGGCAAAGTGACAGGAGGCTCCATGTCTTGATAGATATCTTATGATGGCTATTTTTAGGAAGCTGGAGAGGGGCAGGCAGTGGCAAGCARTAAGTTTGATTCATGTCAGCACTTTCTGGGTCCATACCATCAGGAAGAGATATTCCTTGTCYAGACCTACCAAGACTTCCTTATAGAGAAGGATTCTATTTCTCCAATAAGCTGTAGAGTCAGTGAGCAAGGAGCACTGAGGGTGAGGTGTGCCACATGTTTGCCCAGCTGGCTGTTTTTACACGTGGCTTGCATGTTGAGATGCAGCTGTATGGTCCTTGTATCTTTGCTGGGCTTTGCTCAACCCCTTACATGGATAATACTGTGCCCAACATTAGATGAGTAGGGCCGCTGCCTGTTAGCTCAGTGGGATCCAGTTTTTGGCCCKGAGCAGGGAAGTTGCCTGTCAGCAGGGATTGTATCCTGCTGTGAAGCTCTTTCTCTGCACTGATCATGTTTTCCAAATTTTGAATATATTTAGGGGAAMAACTCTCTATGTATTTTGGAACCAATTGTTTTAAATTAGTGGCTGATGTGTAGATGTACTCTGCAGGGCAGTAGGAAATCTGTATTCATGGTAGCCTGTGATCTCTAAGATACTCTTCCTCTGGGGCTGGGGTTAGGCAGGGCACCAGGGTGCTGGGTTTAGAGCTCAGAAGTGGTGCTGTTCAGGTGCTTGTGATGTTGAGGCAAGGAAGAAGCTGTGATAGAAAGTGAGGACCCCAAAAGGCTTTATGAACTGGAAGGATTGTTGTTCATGCTGGGGAAAGGGGTACTTGCTTTTTGTGTTCAGGGTAGTCGTGGTGGGCCTATATATAGGGAGCAGGAGATAGAGTCTGCAGCTTCTTTAGCAGCAAAGACCTAGTCCCACCGTGGAGCCAAGACCAGGTCAAATATCTGAATGAATGTTATGACATGTAAAAGGATTAGCAAACTTTGCTCCAAACTTCTTCCTTTCCCTGTTGCCTCAAGGGTGTCATGAAGCCAGGGTGGAAATAGCCATGTGACAACAGACTCCCAGTTCTTAACTGGAACTCCCTCTTTWAACTTCTGTTGGTTGTCTCTGTTAAGCAGTCACTGCTCCTGGTTTTCTWATGATGAGATGTGATTAGTGAGAAAAGCTTTCTCTTGTAACTTGCTTAGTTACCCTGAAGAGAAGGATAACCTTTGTGATTATGTCTTTTCAGTATATTGAAGACTGTATATGAAAGAATCCAATCCAAGCAGACTTAATTTTACTGTTCAGTTGTTTCTGAACTGAGCAATCAWACTAAGTAGATTTGAGATACTAACGTCTTACCTCCTATTTAAAAACATAAAGATACAACTGCAAAGATTTTTCTAAGCTTGCCATTTTAGCTGGAAAATACACTTTTCAAACAAATTATTTGCATTTTTTGAAAACATCTAGGAATGTACTGAGTATGAAAAACACTCCACTGACAATCCTTTGCTTTTGGTTGTTGGGATTATTTTATGCTATTTATAATCTATTAACCTGTGGGAACAGGGATGTGTTCATGATGGTGTAGCCACAATCAGGTGTGGCTCATAGAAAGGGGATTGATGTTTTTGCCCTGAATTTGCTAACATAGATTTAGCACAATGCAGAGCTCCTGATTTACACTGTCTGGGGCTGGAAATCAGGCAGTGAATAAGCTCATCAAGATCCTGGCCATCAGTCCCTGTGTGTTCATAGAGGAGGCTTTGAAAGACTTTGGCAGAGCTGAAATGGTGTCTGGRTGAATGCAGTGTGTTGCTTTTTGTGGAATTTTCCTTCTGTCCTCAGTGCCTTGCTCTCCAGTGCTGGCAACTGGGAAATGTTCCCTGAAAACGGAACTGAATTTTTTTATATATRTATTTTTTTAGGGAAAACTTAGACTCATTGTCTTGAATAGATGAGTTTTAKGTTTGGCTACAACAAAGCTCAAAAGATGTCAAGCAGAAAATAATTGGAGTGCATTTTGTTGGGCATAGAAAACTCGTACTTGGATTAATCATCTGTTTTGAACGTGCTATCAAATATCTACCAGTTGAGAGGAGTGTACATATAAGCTGATTATCTTTTGACCATGTGAGAATTTGACCTAGAGTTCTGATGAGGAAAGACTAGAGCATCATTTCAGCCCTTCATTTTAGTCCTGATCCTTGAATAAAATCTCACTAGACAGAGTTATACTGGGGAGGAATATTCTAGCATGGGCACGTTACATTCGCTTAAATTAAGAATCATCCTGCTCCAAGGCAATAGGTATGTTCGGGAGGTTAAAGTATACTTGCTTCCAGTAAGGGCACCTACAACATGGCTTAGATGAAAAATATTTCAAATATTCCTTTAAGAAATTRAACTCTTGATTCTATGAGGATTTTTCAGAAAATTAAAAAGGGACTAAGAAGAGTTTTGCAGTGATCTGGTCTTTGTTCTGATCCTTGCAGTGTTCTCTGCATTATCAAGAGGACACTGTGGGTCTCAAGGCTTTATGGATCTTGATATTTGAGTGAGTTCAGTTTAAGAAAAAAGGAATGCCCCACCTCTCGCAAAAGAATGAAAGGCTGAAGCAAATGCAGCACTTGGGAAAGACCAGAATKACTTGGATTTCTCTAACTTCTTGTRGCCCTTATTTATGGGCAGTTATTATCCAGAAGATTATCTGTGCTGAAGAAAAAGGTGGTATGTTTTGAGTTTGGTTTTTTGTTTATTTTATTCCTTGTCTGTGACCGCCTTTGAATAATTCTGTTGCTGGACCCAGTCCCAGTTTTAGGGTAGGGTGGATGGGGTTGTATGCAACTCTTTATCACCAGCTAAGCAGAGACCCAATCYGCACAAATCTTTATTTCCAAATTATTAACAAAGTTCCTGATTTCCCACTAATGACATGGTTTATGTGCCTTAGGACCCCGAGCTTTGCAGTGGGGTGCTGTGCTCACCTCTTTAGGGTGGTGGGCATTGGGACTGAGTAAAATTGTGCTGAGGAGCAGTTGCCTTGTACTCACTGTAACTCTGGAAAGTTCTGGACAGGATTAAAAGCCCTGGAAAAGGTGCTGCTGAGAGCTAAAGCATTAAGCTGCTCCTTCTTRTTACCTTTTGGATGAATGACAAGAAGTGAATCATCTTACTAGTTTATTAGAGAGTCACCAGATATTTCAAGGTACTTCTCTTAAAAAGAGACTAAGACATATCAGGTGTCTTGGAAAATCAGAGAGGAGAAAACTTGAGAGTCTCCTAGGATATTCATTGTATATTTAGCCTTCTATGCAGGACTAGAGGGATTTTTWAATTTTTTTTTAATAAAGTTAAGCTACAATTGTGTCTACAGTGGTTCATATGATACTTGCTCCCCATTAAAGTCTTGTCCTTGATTAATACAGCTGCACATCTGTTCTAGCAGACATCACTGAGTGCAGGATTACACAACTTCCAAACCCCTCTGAAAAGCTGGGCTGTCATTTGCCCATCCCTCACCTCAGTTCAATAACTTGTATAATCAATGTCACAGGTTTTAGAGAGGCTGCTTTTCATTTAAGTAAGAATTAATAGCCTGATGGATTTAGCTTCCTGTTGTGTGAGGCAGAGAAACATTAGAAGCAGAAGAGCTCTTGAGAAACTGAGGTCTGTTTTGAGAACAGAGCTGCCTAGAAATACAATTGAAGAAAGAATAAAAACAACCMCCATTAATATAGGAGAGAAAATTGCATGTGTGAGATACTATTAGGTTTGAAAGAATAGTTTAAAAATATCTCTGAGTTTGACTTGACTGCAGATTAATTTGCCCTTTTTTCTAAGCATTTTGTGTAACTTTCCAGTTTACATATTTATAAAACTTGTAACTTCACRATTGCTTTACAGCTGTGCAAAAATTTCTGGATGAGCCTTGACATTTAATTAACATGCCCTTCTGAAATGTCTGGGTGTGATATGTGCTGTATCCCCGTCGATCATAATCTTTTGAACATATTTCCTTAACTTTGGGGAGAGCCTTCAGTGGTGCTCATTTGTAAAAATGTCCCTTTTCTAATTGCTTTTAGTTGTACTTGAATGTGTATAATCAAGGGAATACACARGATGTGAGGCTCTGGAGCCCTGCTTTTAGAGGGATTTCTTGTTTGAACATGCCTCCCAGCGGCACTGAGTACTAATGTAATTTAAACTCTTGCTACTTGACATTTAAGTGCTCTGTGGTAACCATGCAATTGAACGTGCTTCTTGGCAGTGGATAGAAGATGTAATAAAGCCCTAGTGAAATGAGGGCAAATTTCCAGGTTGCRTGTTTCATATCTCCTTACAGAAAACTTGTTTCTCTGCTTGTCATTGGCTAAATTTGTCACCTTCTTCTCGTCTTATGTAAGATTAACTCAAATATCTTGTTACTATCTTTTACAATGTCTCTGTGCTCTGAGGGGGCTTAAAGGAGTATTTTAGAAATATTGTTGAGTTGTTTTGATGGTAGTAAGGCTCTGCCACACGACTCCTGTTAACACTTGAGCTGTGAGCTCTTAAAATGTTCCATTTTTTTTTTTTGTGTAATTTGCTTTATATTCCACTGTTCCTTCCAAAGTTTGCCATTCCCAAGAGCCTCCAAAAGCTCTAAGTACTCTTTTTTAAAATGCTGCTAAAGTTGTGAATTACTAAAAATGGATCTTGTTAAAAAAAAGTCTTTTTTTTTCAAACAATTCTTCCAGTTAACAACATGAAGGAAAACTGTCTACTAATATATATGGGCAGCCTCTACTCCTGAGGAACTCCTTCCTTAATAGCAGTTTAGGAAGAAAAGGAGATAAAGTCCTTTTGAAACTTTGTAAACAGAACTAAGCTCTGGTTTTTCTGTTTCCAACAGCGTCCCAAGGGGATGTCTTGATGTGCAGTAGTATGTTGTCCCAGTTGCCTGCCTGGGACACCTTTATGCCATGCCTTGCCTGTCCTGTGTTTGTCAGCAGCGTGGGTGTGGCATGAATGGCGAGGCTCAGAGGCAAGTGCTGKGGCTGGGGCTGTTCCAGGCTGGATCCTGGGTAGTGCTGTGCCTTGGGTCAAAGCAATAGCAAGAAGCTGATCTGGATGGCATCAGACAGGCAGCTTTACATCTCTTAAGACTGAATTCATAGTGACACTTGTCCTCTTCCTACCTGTATGGACACTTGGGACTGGTGACCTTGTCCAACAGGTCACCAGTCCTAGGGACTCCTTCTGCTGGAGCTCAATGAGGCATAATCACCTGAGCCAAAAGGTCCAAGCAAAAACTGCCATTACCGAGGACAGCCCTTAGCACTTGTGAGTGAAGCTACTGTTGACATCCCTGCTCTCATTCCACAGCTTCATGTGGAGTTTGTCTGCAGCACAACAGCTTTCTGAGTGCTTCAGCTGACATTTGCAGTGCTGCTTGCCCTCCAGCCCATGAGCTTTCTGTCAGTGCATTTTAGTGAGTTTCTCTCTCTCTGGTTATATCCAAAGCAATGTCTGTTCAGAGATGATCTACTCAAGTAGTGAACATAACAAGAAAYAAGGACACTTGGAGAAACACTTTTTACTGCCTTAAGAGCTCTGCAGTTAAAACCAAACAATTACAGGCTTACTTGCATGCAACAGGCTTTATCATCATGCATCACACAGTTACACAAGATTTTAGCAAGTCTTTACTAGTTGATAGCTTTTAATTATTTTTCTCCTAAACATTTGTGGCTTATCTGCAGTTGGGCATGGCATAAGGGATGTTGCAGGATTTCAGTCCTGAAAACACCAGTGTGGGAAGCCTGGCATACCCCCAACCTCACTTCCACTGTGGACACTTGGCCAATCTGTCTCTWCTTAAGAGAGGATGCTCAGCTGTATCCTTGAAGTAAAGGGCCTAGTGTGACACTKACCAGGGTGCTACATGTTCAGATCACCATCTGCACAGCAGAAGCCTATGAAGCACTGCACTCAGTATCTTCACCTGCATCCCAAAAAACCCCAGTTAATTTGATGAGTCTGGTCTCTGTCCAAGGGCTGGTTACATGTGCTGGGAAGCACCCTTAGATTTCCAGTAGAAAACCAACATACTTTTCTTGTTAGTAATAGGGACCAAATTATATGGATTTGTGCAATAGGAAGTTTATCCTTTTCCCACTGCCTCAGATGTGAAACCAAGCATAATCCATCTGCATCATCAATGTTTCATGCCAGCTGTTGCAGATGTGGACCCGTAGTAGTGCTTTTCATTGGTTAAACATCTCTTCTTGCTCAGGCTTGTGTGGGAGAAGAAGGTTGATAAAACAAATATGCTGTCATTTTAAGAGTAAATTCTCAGTTTTAACTGCAGAATTCCTGGGGGTCTCTTAAAAAAATTATCCATATGGTAATTTTGATTTTAATCATAATTGGTTCCTGATGGTGACTCTCAACTGCATCCATTGCCCCAGTCATTATTTAATTTTTAACTTTTGTGCCTATGCAAATCCAAGACATGTTAGTAATAAGGAAAATTGGAAATATACATTTGGTCTGGAAAGGCTTGTGCAAAGCMGTTTGAATTTTTATGCTGTTTCCTGAGAAGAGGGAAAGAAGTCTTCACATTTCCATTTAAAACCATTTTTTTTCTCCCTGCTTTGACACTGTGGTTTTTATGCTGTAACTCAAGGTAAGCTGTAAGAGGGCTGAGTTTAGAGATTTGAGTCTTAACCAGCTGGGTATTCCTGTTACTCAGTTTTATAGTCAATAGATATTACTMAAAAATAGAAAATCTTTAATCTTTGGCACTAGCAAATCACCAAATATTTGCTCTAATTGGGTTAATGTCAAGAGATGGATAAAGAACAGAAAAGAGTGAATGGCCTGTCACAACTTTATCACATGTTTCTGATGGTTATAGACAAACCTGGCTTGAATCCTCTTAAGGATGGGGGGAAAAGGAACCAAAGTTGCAAAATGTGTACCCCAAAAAGTTCAGAAAATCAGACTCCCCAAAGATGGGCCAAGAAGGGCATCTGAGTGGAGAGGTACTACCAAGAGAATCACTTCTTTTGTAAACCACCATGTTTGGTTTGGAGACTATTAAGACTACTGATGCCAACTGAGAATGAAATGCACTAACAAATGTGGCTTATTTGGCTTCTGTAAGCCCTGGTTGGTTAGTCACCTCTGCCCTTACCCATCCCAGCTGTAACAAGGGGCTTGGATGTGTCTTTATAAAAGCTCACAAAGCCTTTCTGTGTGTTTACCTGCTGTATGGCTCCCCAAATCATTGTGACACTGCAGCCAAGCATTCCCAGTCACCTCCCTTGAGYAGCAAGCTCTGGCATGGCTGCTAATTCCCTGAGGAGTGGAGCACAGCCCAGCTGATCCCTTTGTTCAGAGTGCTGTAGCTTTTATCTCTATGTCTGGTAAATCACTGCAAAGAGCCTGGGTCAGGACTGTTCACTGAGTACCAGTCAAAAGCTTAGTTTTAAGTACTCCCTGGCTCCAAAGTTTTCTGGAAATGGTGCCGTACCTTTTCTCATGCTGAGACTTTTGTGGTTGAGTGGAAGGACTGAGAAAGAATTGAGGGACTGGGCTAAGACTTAGAAAGCTTTGATTCCTGTMTCTGCCACATATCCCTGGCAAATCACTTGTAACATGAAATTGTTTCCCTTCACTGCCTGAACTCTCAAAATGTAAAAAGTAGTAACCCAGAGAGGCTGTTTGGGATCCTGGAAGAAGATATTTTGTCTGATACCTTTCAAAAGGAAGTCTCCCTACTATCASTCTGAATATGACAAAATCTGGAGAGTTCTCTCTGTTCTACCAGTGTATATTTCATGCTGCTATTTCCTTTGGATAAAGGACTGAACTGAAAAGATTCCTCAGAATGTAATCTGACATTTTTTAGCTGATRATATATTATTATTTATGTAAAGATAGATTAGTTAGGTTCAACMGAGTTCAAAATTCTATTTTCTCCTAATGAATTGGACATAGAAAGCCATCAAATTGTTAGTCAGTAATCAAAGTTATTTAGCAGGAAATCTAATTTGGTTCCTCATCATCTAGTGCAATGTGAGGCCTAATCTAMTTTTYARRMMRWKKWMYYMAAAMYRRKKGAKTTTTYMYKKWMCYYTYSARRWYMRKYKWARKWWTTWAAAWWMCYTTTTTTTCCCTCTTGTCAATGGCTTCAGCTTCAGTCTTACAAGAAGGTACATACTCTTTTAGAAAAATACTGGCTACTAATGGGGAAAATTAAAGTAAACTTGGAGAAATTTYACTAAATGGCTTAAGATCTCGGGATTATATGTATTAAAATTGAAATGATTGAAATACAATTCATCATGCATAGGTCCTGTTAAAGTCTTTGTCCTTCTTTTGCCCATAATAGGTATGGTTCTTTATGTAGAATTTAGCAAATTTGTCCTGAGACCAATCAGCTTGTCAGGTAGGTGCAGAATAACTATTTATAGTCCTACCCAGAGAAACTAGTCTGTCTCTTCATCTCTCAAATGCTCAACCACACTCTCCTCTTTCCGAAATAAAGAATCTCTCAAAATGGAGTTTTTCTTCAAAGGGTCAGGGCAACAGCCAGTGATGCTGGTTGACATGCAAATAATGTCTAAAGACGTTATGAGAACAAATGRCAGTGCAGTCAGAGGGAAACCTCCAAAATACTCTTCTTCTTTGTTGCTTTCAATTTGTGGCAATTACAAATTGTGAGCCAACATATAAAGGTAAGAGGAAATCACTTGAAACTTTTTCATCCATGGTTTACTTGCTCATGGTCTCAACAATGTTTGTTGTACAGTGYAAATAAAAAGAAAAGAGGCAAAATTGCCAAATCTGTGTTTTAAACTATTTTGTTTTGTTTCTTCTGAAGATGAGTCATACTGATCTCAAAGCACATGACCAAAGGRTCATCAAGTGGTTTAAAAATTTGGAAAAGGATTTGTGGTTAAACTGTAAAAGATTGTTTTTAGTACAGTGCTATGGGAGAACATTGTATTTCAAGTTTCACTAMCCCCTTTCCTGTCTTCATGTACCTACTCTAGGTTTTTTTGGAGGGGGGCCTTTTTGTTGTGATTCTTTCAAATTTATCTTTACTGAACGGGTAAGACTGATACCAATTGGGTAAAAAGTTCTGAGGTCCACACTTGTGGGGTGATCTCAAGCACACTCATTTGGCACAACACTCCAACATACTTTTGGCATCCCCAGGCTTCACTCCTGTGTTAAATCACGCACCATGCCTTACACCTGATAACAACTAGAACAGTCAAAAGCTCAGGCAGGTCAGCAAATCCATCGGCTGAGGTTACTCATTCATTTCCTTGCAGACCCCAAACCGGAACCAAACACACGCAATGCTTCGCTGCAGCTCCCAGCCAGGACTCTGCTATGTTTCCCCTGTGGGCCCGTGATCAGAACACGCTTGCCCATTTACCTTGATGCTCTTGAGGTCGATGGCAGGTTCTTTGGGCTTGGCTGGCGCGGGTGCTGGTGCTGGTGCAGGCGCTGGTGCGGCTGCCGCTGGTTTCTTTACRTCCTTCTTTGGTGCCATTTTTTGTTGCTTAAACTGGAAAGTAAAAGTGCCCTTAAAAAAAAGTTTAAAAAAAAATCAAAACAAAATCAAAAACCACTTAACAAGTGATTCCTGGAAGAGGAGCAGTGGTCAGAATGAGCTACAGCCTGTGCCCTGGAGGTGGACCCGATGTGCTAAACCCTGTAAGGGCATATATATATTTCACTTAGTGCCTCATACAGTCCTGACACATGCAGCTGGATTGGATAGCTTGATAATCAAGGGGGATGTCATTCCAGCTAGAGCTATAAATGGAATATAAGAGTTCAGGGCTTCATGAGATCAAGGGACTTTTTTCCCCTTTAAAACCYGAACCACCTCTCCCGCCTTTTTTATGCATGCAAAGGAGAGGGAAATATAACAAACCCAGTTTCAGATCTGCCGTTTACATTTGGACATGGATTGAACAGTCTTTTTTCTCATCAGAATTTTAGTCCTGCTTAAGTAATAAATCTTYTTTCTTCCTTCCCTTCCCACCCTTTCCCCCCCCATGCCTGTGTAGTACTCTAGAGGATTCAGTTTCAAGCAGGAATTTTGACTTTTATGTCTGGGGAGATCATAATTTTCTATCCTCATTTGCCTCTCTCCCTAGAGCTCCTCTCTCCTCCTCTTCTTCCTTTTTCTTCAAGGAAATGTTGATCAAGCAAAGGCTCTGGGTGTTTAAAAATAAAGCAGACAAATATGGAAAACACCGCAGTACCTTCAGCCAAGGCATCTCTCCCTGACCTGACCCTGGGTGTCTTTCAGCTGTTCTTACTACTCCTTTCCATCACATTAAGACTGTGTTTAAAGTTGAGAATTGCTTCCTTTAATCTTTTTTCTTTGATCTTCTTTTTCCTCTCCYAGGGATAAGCTGTGTCATAATAGAACGGCGATCAGCTGGATGTTATGTCTTCCCACACTGAAAGGTTTCCCTTTGTAACRTATTTATTATTGGAAATCAGCCATCAGGCGATGGAGGCACTTCTGTTTTCACCTTGTTTGCCTCCCTTGGCAAAATCCTGTGCCCCTTGGTTGTCTTTCCACCCTTTAGTCTCCTGATGGATATCCCTGACACCCGTGCTCTCCAAGAGACACARCTTTCAGGAGAAGATGGCTTTTGTGGTTTCAGTAGACTTTTTCCATGACATCAAAACAGCTTCCAACTCTTTCAAACTTGATGGTTCCCCTGAATCCATATGATTGAGATTTTCTGYAGAAAAATCCAGGAGTGCTAATCCTCCCTTGTCCTCCCTCTACTGATTACTCTACAGACTCCTTAAGTTTTGTGCAAGTAAGGGCAAGGCTTTKGATGGGGCCCATGTTTCTGTCTAATGAACTATACTGTGGAGTGTTYTGTACTTAGAAGTTAAAAACTTGAAGGCCTGGATATCCAAAATCTGGCAGGATWTTCAAGCACTTTTATTTTAGATTAATGAATTTTAAGGAAGGGAAACTTACCAAAAATATACACACCAAGAAGAGGGATGGAGAATGGCTAAAGGTGTACTTCCATGTAGGAACATGCTCAAATCTCTTCTTTGCTACAGCCCATCACCTTGAGAAAGAGACTTGTTGGAAGTTCAGGCATCCCTTTATAAATCAGTAGCCCTATATTATGGATATAATTTGAAGCCTTGGCTCACTCTCTGCTTCAAGAAACATGGACTAGGAAGGAATTTATTTCCTATTTCTTTGCCTTTAGGCTAAAAGCTTGGAGCTGTAACTTGCATAGAAATAGTCTAAACCAATTTTTATGCATCACTCCACCTGTGAGGACTTTCATTACAGGAAAGAATTGGTGATGATCTAATAATTTCAATGGTCACTTGTGATTTGCAATGAAATAAGCCTGAAAGCCACYATCAAATATATTTTTAAAAGGAAGAAAGKATTTCAGGAATGAAGAACAAACTTWGTGYTGTTTTTGCATAATTGTGGCCTGTGTAAGAATGCAGATGTGTCTGGATGTGCTTTATTCTGTCAGTAAAAGTAATTTTGTGAGGTGCTGACCAACTGCCAATAAAGGTGGTTTTATGAGATGCTGACCCAAAATAATTGTATATTGATTGGATGAGAAGATAAAACAGGTATAGAGGGGGAGGCTAATGATTCCTTATTTCAATTTCTGGGTTAAAGATTTGGATCCAGTCAGTTCTCTGGTGCTGGGACAGGGCAGCATAGGTTTATCTTCCTGGCAAGCTTGGGTGTGTTCCAAGACATCTCTGGGAACATGTCAGATATGTCCCTAGGGAGCAAAGTCTTTCCAGGTGATGCAGAGATGTGGCATGAAGCTGTGTGAGGGGAGACTTAAGTCAGATATTAGGAAAAGGTTTTTCACACAGAGGGTGGTTGAACACTGGAACAGGCTCCCCAGGGCATTGGTCACAGTAGCAAGCCTGACGGAGCTCAAGAAATCTTTGGTCAATGCTTTTGGGCACAGGGGTTTGGGGCTGTCCTGTGCAGGGCCAGGGACTGGACTCAGTGATCCTTGTGGGTCCCTTCCAATCCAGGATATTCTGTGATTCTGTGATCCTGCAGTTCTCTGGCAGTGCTGGGCCATCTCACCCTATGCTGTGGGTTCCAGGGGCTGCAGGAGGAAGGCTCCTCTTCCACTTTTAGCAGCTACTTGTTGCAAGCAGAACTMCCAGAGCAAAATCCAGGCTCTCCCTCATGCTTGCTAGGACTTRCCGAGATCCATGTCCAAGGGAAAGCAGCTGCAGCTGGGGATTAGAATTCCTGGTCGTCTGCCTTTTTGGGTGCACAACTCCAGGGCAGTGCATGGATGCCTCTCTCCTGCWAAAGAATTCATGCTGAGGGGATGCATAATGAACAGTGATGGAGCTTCAGGTTTCCCWCTGGCCCAAAAAATTCAGCAGTGAGAAATGTGTTGGTTGGAAGCCGTCTCCTGTTAACCCTGCTACTCACTGACACAGCAGGCAGCTTGCTTGGGGCTTACCTGATTTTTTATTGGTTTAATTGATGAGGRTATGGTTCTAGCCAATTCAAAAGTCCTATGCATTTGGGCTGTACTTAGTTGAACTAACATAAGGAAAGTGTGTTTTACATGCAGATCATAGAAGTGATTCATTCTAACACTTCTGTAGTGGAATACAGTCCTTTTTGCAGGCTAAAGTCACAGATTGGTGATAATCAGTTGCAGCACCTGAATGGAAATGGRAGTTCCTGTGTTGGGCTGCATTCCCTGTGTGTTTTCTCTGAGATCTCTGTCTTTCTGGTCCAGTTTTAAAAAGAGACCTCTGTTTTGGRCTTCCTGTAGTCCAGGAAGTCAAGCCCTTCTTCAGGAGGTGGAGCTCAYGGCTTAAATCCATATGGTGAAGACAAGATCTCTGGTATTTCAGGGGATCGTACAAGTGCTGGAGCTGTTGTAAGAAAAGGTGAGCGCTGCTGCTTCTGCTCTGTTTCAAAATGAACTCCCTTTGAGACTTTTGCCTTTTGCTGTCTAAAATGCCTGAAAATGCGGTCGACTTCATATTTGTTTCGTGAAATTATTGGTGAGTTCACAGCAGGATACCAGATCAGGGGAAATGTTGGTTGTTCAGAAAGCTCTGATGGGAGTTTGCTTTCAGGCAAGGTGTGAGAATAAAGACTATTTACAAACGCCTAAGTACAGTCAGAAAATTCCAGTCCTTTTTGGAGCCTTTTTCCTCTCCCATGCACACTTACCTGCTGTAATTTCAGCTATCTAATGTGTTTTCTCTTTCCTGTGATCAACTTCTATCTGACACCTGTTGCTGTTAAATATTTGCTATGTTCCTCTTCTAAAGGCTGWGTGGCTGCACTGTCAGCAGGAGAAGTTATAAGTGTGCATGTACCATTTGGTAAGCAGCAATCTCTGAGAAAGATTGCAATGGTCTGAACTTGTTCCCTCATACAAACACGTATTTTATTCAGCCCATAAGTGAGAAGTGGTCWCATTTTCCAATGTAAATACAGGGATATTCATGGAGTAGTTTACTGAACACAAACAAGGAAGGTTCAGAGAAATTTAAACCTAATACATGCAAATGATGATCTATTCCAACACCAATTTAATTGTACACCTGGGAAGACTGTTTGAAGCCAAGAACCTAATAAGATCCWGGAAGGAACAGGGTATTTAGGTATTTATCAGGAATATAGCTGATGAATGAATATTAGCWTAATTCACAACAGATTTGGAAAGAACATATCCATTTTACTGTGCTTGAGCAGTTCTTGAACTGATAGAGCCTGGGTGCATTTTTCCACACCAAAACACTGCAGAGTTGCTTGTGCTCTCTTCAGTGTGTGATTTTGGCCATAAGAGAGAAGGACTGCTTGTCTGGTTTGATACTTGCATGTTTCATCACAGGCTTTAACTATTAAACCAGGGATTCACTTCCAGCAAACTTTCAAGGTCTCAGCTTCAGCTGATATGCTGACTGTGTGCCGCAGTCCTAATTGATCTGTTAATGGTTTGGCTTTGTCAGTGCTCTCAGCATGGAGGCAATTCTCAACAAAATAGCAAAGCTTTTTGTGATCCAAAATGCTTAGATCTGCAGAACATCCTGATAAGCTGTAGAAACTTCTGTAGTAGAGAGTCAAGCCTGAAAAATTGCCTGGTCAGCATGTTTTAGAGATTGTGGTCATAGGACTCTGTCAGGAAGGTGGTCTGGGAGCAGGGCACAGCATGGRAGGAGATCTGGAGGTGACTGCAGAGTGGGCCAATGGGATTTGCAGGTGGTGGGAAATAGGGTAGTGATGGGTGAACACTGGAAACAGCTTTGTATAAATGCACAAAGGTTGGATTACATGCACAAATGAAGAGCTCTCTTGGCTCAAGGGAGGATTTGTCTCTTGGCTCCTTTAAGTGCTGCGTAAGGTGTTGCTAGCTGAAYGCAGCCGGGGTTCGGAGCAGTCACAGGGCAGTGTAGGCTGAAGTCAAACCTTGCTGAAGGAGCAGGCAAAGGAATGAACATCTAAAGCAGGGAAAGAAGGCACCAACTGGTGTGCTACATATAGCATGTGGCTGACTTAGCATTTGTGCCATGTTGCCCTTCTACTCAAGGTTTTCTAATTCTGTCCCAGACGATGTCAGCTTCCCCCAGCAACTGGCAGTGGGACATACAAGGCGTTCCCCGGAGAGCCRGCGAGCGTCTCTGTCAGCCCCCCGCCTTGCCTAGGAGGGCTGCCTGCGGGGGGAGCAGCTTCCTGAAGGTGTGGCTGCTTCTCAGACTTGGGGTCTCTCTTCAAGCTCACCCTTTGGGCAGCTCACCTTCCTCATGCCATCATTCCCTGCTGAAGAAAGTGTCACCCTAGTGCTCTTTGCACTTTGCTTTCCACTGTCCTGTAAAGCTTCCAGTCATTTTTTTGGCACCTCGGTTTCCTTGGCATGAGCACCAGTTTATAGATCACTGGGCAACCAGGTTCTGAAATGCTAATGCCTGGCTAAATGTAACAACAGCGTGCATGAGCAGGGGSTGGTGGAGGCAGAATGTGTGTATCAAATCCCACCAGGTAGGACTCTGTACCAAGGAGACCACTAGCTGGCAGGCCTGGAGTGCTATAGWGTAGTTTGAAACATAACCATTAGGCTTTGGATAAGATGTTAAACTCTGCATGCTCTCTCACACTGCATAGGATAAAATGCTCTTGGTGTTTCTTTTGGAAATTGGGATCCCTATATCTTCAGGACTCCAGAGCCTGTGAATGATCTGCAGAGATTCCCTTGCCTTCCCCTTTCTTTTCCCTCTATAATTGATACTGTCTTTGGTCCAGCCTCCCAGTCATCCCAGCACAATGCTCTCTCTGAATTTATATTCTTCTGTAGCATTAACAGGTGCTTTCTGGTGGCATAGTATTATTTTATCCCAGCAGGATTTTCATTCCCAGTGCCCAGCCCATGGCTGGAGAGGTGTCTTCCACCCAGCAGGCAAAGGAGGCTGCAGGCAGGGCCTGGCAGGATTTTTTTGCACTTCTCTCACTAGTCAGGGGTAAAGAGCCTCCTTTCAGAAATGTCACAAGATGACATTGTGGATCACTTAAGTGAGAGAGGGGAGCCTCACCAACCAGTCATGTTGCAGTCCAAGGTGAGAGAGCATGCAGTGCCTCCTTTTTTCAAGAARGCAGGAAGGTTTCACTGCAGCCAGTGATATAATGGATAAACCTGGCCAAGCTGTTTAAAACTAGCTGTGACAGAGCTTGGCTGCCAGTGCTGTACTCTTAATGTTTGTGTGTTTACTCTGTGTGAAAACAAACTTGGTGAAGCACTGCAAAATCTTCCCATTGAAGCTGCTCCTTGGTACAAGCATGTTTTTTTTTGGGAGAAGTGATGTAGATGTAAGAAATGTCTCTCCCTCAGGGTCTGTCAAGAAGCTGTGCTGGCTCTAAATAGACTGCTGCCACTGCACTCCTAATTTAGCTGTAGGGAGGCAARTGACACGGTGATGCTCAAGAATGTCACTTTGCTTCTTGTGTGGCATATGAGATCAGAGGTTGTTAGGAGATACACAGTGGCTTTTGCAGAAGCTGCTGCTGGATCCAGGAGCTGCAAATCCTATGGGATTGGGCAAGATGTCAGAACACAAGGGATGAAGGACCCCCTGGGTGGATGTGTGGCCGTAGGGAGTGACTAAATACCTTGAACACCCTAAAAAGCTTTGTGTGCCTGGAGTTTGRCAGCCAGTGCAAGCTGCCTCATTCTCTGCATGCAGCCCTTGCAATTACTATCTCTAAAGCTGCATGTAAGACACATGTAATAAGGTGTTTGGTGGTCTCTTAGACTGCAATATGASCAAGGTATATATTTCAGCCCCTTCTGTTTGAATAGCCCTGAGGGCTTTTCTCCTGCTCGTTTAACTTCTGTCAGAGTCAGATGCTTTGCAATATGAGATGCTTCAGAGCTGCCAGCAAGAGGCTGATGACATATTTTAGAAGGCTGTTACTCCCAAAGGTAGCTCAAAAATGCCAGTTATTTTTATTGAATACTTCTCCCCAAACTCATTATCCTAATCAACTCCATTAAGCTTGTAGAGCTGCAGCAGTTGGCTGTGGTTTGTTCTGGTTGTATGTGCAGGTGTGATTTTTAACATTTTGCTTAGAAGGTTATTTCTACCTTTCTCATTGAGAAATATTGAATCCTGTGACAGGGAGCAGTAAGTGCASCTGGACCCTAGGGTGCCAAAGATTAATTGGGCAAATGTTTATAGCAAAGACAGTTTAAGTCAYGGTGGTACGTACAGTRGAAGGCAACTTCACTTCTGAACTTYTGGAGGCTCTAAAATAGGTGGGAGATTGGGTCCTGAAAAGTTGTGCTGCCATGTAAGAGGTGTCTGACACAAACCACAATGTAATGACTTCTTTCAATTAATTGTGCTGCAGTGAACAGAAGTCAGTGCATGTTCCTTCAGAATCTGTTGTGAAATCATTTCATGTGTGTTCGTTTTTGATTTGTCCTTGCTGAATGTTACATACAGGTAATGACTGATGGAATTATTTTATTAATTATTACTGTGCTTAAGTGAGTTGGCAGGGACAAAGAAGATTGCTTAGATTTATATTGCAAGTTTTTGGGGACTTAGGATTTGCATAGCAGTTTTTAAAAGATACGATTTCTTAGTTTTAATGCCATTCCCCTGCAATGAGTATGCAGGTTTCTTATTACAGTAAAATCATATTGAGATTTTGGGGGGATGTGAGAATCGAGGCATCTGGGAATATGATTATGGCTATCTAACCTTTTCCTTATTGGATGTGTCTTCCAARGGATGGGAAGTCATGTAATTAGGAGAGTTAGCACCCTCCTCTYGTAAAGTTAGATGGGGCTTACTTTTCTTCACAGCATCACTGTAGTCTCTGCCATTTTCTCTCTGCATCACTTTTTTCTTTTGATTTTATTTTTTTAAATCTTCTTGCAGTTCCCTTTTGTTGTCATTATGGAGGCAGGATTTTTATCTATTCTTCTGAAAGTTGCAATTTCTACCAAGATTTTGTCTTGTGTTTTTATAATTTTAACAGTAATTGAAAAGCCATAATCAACTCTGCTGTGGGTTTTAACACTTAATACAAGTATGCTGATTATCCTGGGTAGCATGYTTGCTTCTCTGTCAGAGGGTAATGAATGCTGAAAAAGCACCTTGCACCACTACCAGCACATGTAATTTAGCAGATCTGCTTGCTTCACAGTAGAGTTCAAAACTGACATTCCTCAATTCCTAATTAACTTGACAAGTGTGTCTCATCCCACAATACCATCCTTCCAAAGGAAACAGTGGTAAGAGGGCAGTACAAGCAGACACAAATACAGGCAAGCAGTCTGGTAAGTGGGTTCAAGGCATAGGGAGAGCTAGGAAAATATGTATAAACAGAATTTTGGCACCCAGCACCTTGAAATGGTATCATTGGGGAATTTATCCCTCATTTATCTAAGGAAGATCCAAGCTGCATGTAGATCATTAATGAGTTTTGCTCAGGTATATCTAAACAATTTTCTAACTGAATACTTTGACTGCAACCTCCATAMTCTGAGTAATGTGATTCACTTTTCTTGGCCTGGTTTTGTAAGAGGGTGAGTCTTTAGTATTTGCCTTGCTTGTCCATATCTCTATATTCTCCCAGTGATATCTTCTAYCTTTTTTTCTCCCTTTTAATTCCAGAAAAATTAGAAAGGAGGAGGGAAATGTAGAAAGGTAATTGCCTTCCTTTTAGGTTTTGTAAAAATTGTAGCTGGGAAGAGTCCCAAATCAGGTTCTATTGCAGTAAAATATTTATCGTACTTAAAGAAAGGAAAGGATGTCAGRCCATATTTTTGTTATTACAGAGGAAGTCTATCTCCCCCTTGCTGACACCATTTGTCCCAAATCAAGAGTATAGAGAATAAGTACTAATATCATTCTCCTGGGGCTTACAAGGCAGTAATTCACAGTCAAATGCACAGACTGTTCAGTGGAAGGTTAAGGTGGTTATTGGAATAAGTGAATGAGATTACTGCTGCTGAAAACCAGGCAACTGGAGCTACTGACATTGTAAAGATAATCAAAGAGAACGAAAGATGATGAAAGATGATCTGTTTTAAAAAGGGCCTGTGTGCTTCCAAAACCCAGATTCATGTGTACTCATTTGGGATTCCTACATCAGACTGTCTTCTCCATATGCTTGTAAAGCGTGGGGTCAGCCCGGCTGGWACGTGGTATTTCCCAACTTTGGGTGGTATAAACATCTTGGAGTTTATTACCGGTGAGATGAACCACCAGGGGTTCCCAAAGGCTTTCACTGGCAAATTCCTGCTTCTGGTCTGGAGCCCCGCTTYTTGCAGATGAATTTGTCAGGCTTGCAAATATTAAGCTCTGCAGTCTAATGGGGTGGTGAGCCCAGTTCTGCTGTGCTCTACGTGGGTGTAGCTGTCACCTAGGTGAGGTTTGTCCTCTTTCCCATGGTGATAAATGAGCTATGAATTCCCARCAAGGGTATCCCTTGCAGCCTATACCTCCATCCAAAGTTTGTGTTTCATGGTGATTCTCTTGAAATGTCTCAAAGTTTATTTTTGGAGGTCTTATTTTTTCAGCCACTCATAAAAATCTGATTGATTCCTTCCTGTCCAMTACATGGAATACCTCATTGACACAGAAAACCATTGCAAAACTCTCCTGGGAATAGTGGAAACCCTTGCAATTAAGGAGTGCTTTGCATGTCCCCTGCGAGGAAGCTTTTTGGCACTGCTGTAGGATCCCCCTCACCACTTAGGGGTATCCTTAAAGAGRGGGATCTATAATAAAACTTGGCCAAATGGTGGAAATATGA
Organism: Malurus melanocephalus; assembly: GCF_030028575.1. Classification (NCBI taxonomy): domain Eukaryota; kingdom Metazoa; phylum Chordata; class Aves; order Passeriformes; family Maluridae; genus Malurus; species Malurus melanocephalus. The sequence continues at coordinate 1,760,069 of NW_026623252.1, forward strand.
TCGACTTCTCAGTCTGATTAAGGCCAGCAGCCGTTATGTGGAACATTTGCTCTTGCCTTCTATGCAGCTCCATACTACAATGTAACTATTTATGGACCTGGCTCCAATGGGATTTATGGAAGGCAAAATACTACCAGTGGATTCGATTACTGCCTGYGAACGCTGCAAATGCTGCAGCACATTGCAACTGCTGCAAAATAAGCTTTTCACAAGGGCTGCCTGACGCTTGTCCTGCTAGCAAGAAATTCCCTAGCTGTGAGGAGATGGAGTTAAATGGCTCCTCACAGTTCTGCTCTTTTCTGCCTTCTTAAAGCTTACGAGTTGGTTTTAGTGCCACCTCTGTGCCTTCTCCATTTTTGTTTGTCTTCCTTGCTCCAGAGGAAGCAGAGCAGCATACTATCATGCCCAGGCTTTAACGGTGCTCAGTCTTTAGAGGATCTATTGTACTTTTTTGGCCAAATTTGTCATCTTTCACCCTCTGGGGAAAGTGAAGGGGTTGCAGGGCACCTGAGGGTGAAGGGTGGCTGTAAGTTGTCCTGTCCAGAAAAGAAGGTKGCAAAACCAAATGCCTTTTGTGCCTCTGAAGTTGAGTGATACATGAAAAATAACTTAAATTATCTCTTTTCCTTTCTGCTGGCACTCTTAGCATCCAGAATGTCCAAATACTGGGGAAGTGATTGTTYTTGGGAGATCCTGGGCTTCCTCCCTGTGAGCAGCAGGAGGGTTCAGGTTTCCTTGCAATAAGCTGGTTTTGCCTTCCCCTCCCACACTGCATTTTGCCTTCCCCTCTCTGTGCTGCTGTAAACTGGATTTGTGACATGATGCAAAGTAAAAGCAACCACTCTTTTTACCACAAAAGCTTACCAAAACTGGCACCATGGAAAACAGAAACAAGTGGGTGACTGAGATAGGGAGAGAGGTAAAACAGAAGTGCCTGCTGCCGTTGGAAGTGGCAGGGACCACCATCCTAAGGGTGAAAGCTGGCTTGGGGAACACTTGGAAATAAAAAGCTTTGTGGATCAAGCAATGTCACTTCAGCAGTAGCAACATCCCTGAGCCTTGCTCCAAAGCTGGGAAGGAGCTCTCTGAAGCCCAGCTGCTATGATGTGATATTTTGTAATCTTTGGCAAAGACAGGGAGTGTCGGAGGAATGTAAWTACATAGTCCTAAAGGGAGAGCAGTGCTTAGCTGTTTTCAGTTCATGGTAAGGGGATGTTTGATGAGTGGCATCCTCAGCCTTGGAAGAGTTTGCTTGTTCTTTCAAAAAAACCCAAACAAACAAAAAAGTCCCAAACCCAAAAAAAAAAAAAAAAAAAAAAAAAAAAAGAGAAATGAAACAACAAAACTCTACCCGTCAGATATTGCTGGGATCCAACCAAGACTTGCTCTTAAAGTCAGGCACAAACAAGTTTTTTAGCTATGTCTGAAGTTTGACGAATGGTTCAAAGTTAAACAATTCAGCTGTTGCAGAGGGACTCAATCAGTTTAACTCCACGCAGCTCCAGAACTGGCCCACTAAAAGGTAGAAAATACCTTTTGCCAAGGTTATTGAACTGTGCTTGGTAAGTTTAAAGGCACAGCTATGGAGATGCTGCAGTATCCATTCACAGCAGGTGTGACACTGAATTTGGAGGTTTAACTCTGTGTTCGCCTGGGCTTATGTCTTCTGCTGCGTTAAGAGTGAGTTTGCATCGTAACAATGCACCCATGCTGTGCACAGAGATCCCCGAAAACCTGAAACACACAGCTTGAGACCCCCTTACTCCTTGAGGCCCAGTTCCTTGCCTTGTGCTTCTCTGTCCTCATGTGTGGCCAAAGCAGGGGGTTGCCTGGAAATTCCCAAGGCTGTCCATTAGCAGATGAGGGAGACCAAGGTTGCTCTGGCCCAGTTGGGGAGAGCGAGAACACTGCAAGCTTATCTATAGGAGCCATTTCAGCTCTACCTAGGCCTGGTCTTTCCCTCGACAAATACCTCAGTGTCGAGCCTTGGTATCCTTATGCATGTGCCCAACTGGATTTTCCTGATGCTCTTATCCTTTCAGGATATCCCCAGTCCCTATGGCATTCTAGGGGGAGGCATATTTGGGGCAGGAGACTTCAAAGAGCCAAGGGCAACTTGTGGAAAAGGGAGTACTTGGTTCTCTATTCTCTGCAAGTTGGGAGTGGTTGGTGGAAGAACTTGTGCAATGTGCATRAAGATGACATGGGGAGATAAAGTATTTTCACCCAGTATGTGGAGCATGCCTGAAGAGCGTGAGTTGTCTTCCCTTATGGGGAGCTTGGGTGGCTTCAGGGTTCAGAACTGGGAAAGATGTGCTTTTTTTGGAAGGGTTTCCATGATTCCCACATCTGTCATTCCACACAGTATACAAACACAACCTCACTTGGGTGCACTTTTTTGGTTTGAGTGCCTTTCCCAGGAGCTGAAGCCGAGTTCTCTCGTGTTAGGATTTAGCAGCTGAGCAGTGTGGCTGTGTGCTTTGAGCAGCATGGTGGCTGCTGCTGTCAGGCTACATTGCCACCTGCTGGGGCCACCAATACCCTTCTGCGAGGGGTCTCCCAGATGGCAACCCTGCTGGGCCCCAGCATGTCTCCTCAGATATTTATCTTGAGCACATCTGCTGCCTCCTGCTTTTTTGAAGTTTGTCAGTGCTGATTACTGACAGTGGGCACTTGAAAAATTAGTACGTAGGAATGAGAAATGAAGTCATTTAGGCAGAGACAGCACTGTCTGTCCTCYTGCACTGTCCCTATGTCATCTCTTTGATAGCTGACGCTGCTGTCAGCTCTTGAGACCTGAAAACATGTCAGGGTCTCGGGGGACATGCACACCTACAGACAGCATTTGGTTAACAGYATTTGAGATCACACCGGTATACACAGATGAACACAAACTCAGCCAGATGGCAAAGCATTCAAAATGTGGTTTTTATTTGTTTCTAGTATAGGAGTATAGGTTATAYTCTATGTATTTTTTATTTTTTAAACTGACCACCACCATGGACAAACATAACCATCACCAAGTGTCAAGTATCTACACTTCTGACAGTGTCCCTCTCAGGCAGCTTGTTGAAACAGCAGATGAGTTTTCAAACCATGTCTTGGTCCTGCTCCCTCCCTTTGGCACAAAGGTGGGTGGAATTGGGCAGCACCACACCAAACCTCTGTATGAGAAAGGAAGGGTAACCAGAGAAACTACACTAAGCTGCATTCTCATCCTCATTGCTAGACCCCCCTCCTCAAGACCTTTACTGCAAATCTTAACTACTATGGAAACCCAGGCTGTGCAGGACCTCAAGCAACCTAATATATGCTTGTGGTGAGGGCAGGATCACCTTTATCCATGCCACTCCAGATAGTTTGGTCCTACAGCCTCTGCTGGCTGGACAGTCACAGCCTCCCTGAGGTGGACTGTTCCTCCTCCCACTGAGCAGGACAGTGCTCTTTTGGGAAGATCCACCTCTTCCTTTTGCTGGCCAGYACTGCACTAAGGTGTATTTTGGTGCAATTAATAGTAACCTGCAGGATTGTGATTTCCAATGGAACCCACCGAGGGAGGGTGCAGTCTTGGATGGAGACAGCAGTGCGAAAGGATGCCCTRGGAGGCCAGCACAGCCTGTAAGGGAAAGCCCAGGACTGGCCTAGATGGACTGGAGAAAAGGGAAAAATGTGAAATACTCTTAACACTCAGAGTGGGTGGAAGGCCACTGAGACTCCAGAAGCTGCCAGCGCTGCTGTTGTGGTATATGTTGATCTCTTCAGACACAAATCCTGGTCAGAAAGCATGGGGTAGAAATAACCCAAAGTTTGGTTGTTTCAGCATTTTTATTAGACAGTGCTTTACTCAGCAGTTGTACACATGGTCCTGATGCTCCCCTGATCAGTGTACCAATTCTGGGACATGATGTTCTCATTCYACCATGGCCCAAACTGCACAAACCTTTACAGAAGTGGTGCCCAAGAGAAACCCAGGCTCAGAGCAGTGTGCCTGCACTGCCATCACATCAGCCAAGATGGGAAGTAACTTTAAGTACTTAAGTTTGATAAGGCAACTCCTCTCTACTTCCCAGTCACTTCCCTGTGCTGCYTAGGTCCTGTGAATGATAGGGGATGCCTGCTGCTGAGTTCACATAAGCCTGAGGTTTCTGACAGGGATCCCCAGTCTCAAGGAGAGGCATTTCAGGCTGTCTTTTGATGGACTTTCAGAAASCTGTGAGGGCAGCAGGAGCATGGTCTGTGAGGAAACAAGCCAGCCTGTTTCTACTCTTTGCCTGTCCAGGAGGTTCTGGAGGGTGTGGCTATGCCACTGGGGCTCAGCTGTCCTGAGTTCAGGCAGMTGCCAGTGTGAGCTTGCCAGGTTTGGTGGTCACTGCCAGTCCAGGAGTGTAGCTGTGCTGCCCTGCTGCTGTTCCCCTGCCTCTTGCTGAKGCACTCAGCAGCTCAGCCCTTGGAAGATAAAACCTATGGCCATACTGGTGCAGGCTGAGGAGCTGCCCTTAAACTGCACAAAGCTGTGTGGCTCCACCTGTAAACTGCYCTGAGCTCAGTGTTAGCTCATGCTTAGTGGTAAGAAAGTGGCTTACAGAGTCAGGTCCCAAATTTCAGCAAACTGGTGCAGCATCAGCTAAGGACGGAAAAGCAGATTTACCCCCTGCCAAGTACCTGATCTGCCTGACACATCAAAGCCAATTAACTTGTGCAGATTTTCCAGCTGGGTAGATGTGTGGTTGCAAATCAAACTACAACAAGCAGTAGCAAGTCACAAACAAGTGACTCAAATAACCCATGTTTGGGAAAGCCTGTAAAAGAAAACATGTAAATTACATCTATAAACCTAATAGGCTAAACATTGACAGAACTCAGTAGCATACATCTCTTTTCCCTTGTTGCTGCTGGTGGGCACCTGGCACCACCTAATATACAAATTTAAATAAAGACTGCAAAATAAACTCTCAAAGCTACCAGAACAGACCACAAAAGCAAGTATACTTAGCTCACTTTTGGAGTGGAGTTTGCCACTAGATGACCAACGGACTAGCAAAGTTTAATGTAAGATGGTAGTGGATTATTTGTCTGCCACTGGAGCAAATGTACGAAAGAGCTGTACACAGCCTTTGCCTTTAGAGCAGAAAGGTGCAAACACAGGACAAGCCTTTGGCATGCCAGTTCCAGCTCTGCCAGTTGCAGTAAGATATTAAAAATATATACGAAGACTCCCCAGTCCATCACATTTGCTTCATGTAGCGGTGTCCAGATACTGAACCACCTGCTCTCTGGGTGCTCAGAAAGAAAGCACTTGAAAACAATTTGCAGGGCAATAGTTTCAGTTTTCCATCTGCYGTTTTCCAAAGGCAGCTAAATTCCTGCAACTATTTGTTAGCACAAAAAGAAGTTAAATACCCCAGGTTACATTTAATAGAAAACTTCTTCTGGGGAAATGGGATACAGAAAAAAGCAAAACTCTGTAGCAAACAAAATACTGTCTCCCTGCTCCCACCTGCAGCCCTGAGTTGTTAAATGACACCAGCAAAATCTGCATTCTGTCTTTTAAATCWAAACAATGTAATGAGATGACTAGAAATGTTACAGAACTCAGCATGCCCTCAAGAGGATGGATTTACATTGAGTTAGGTGAACAACGATGAGTCTGGAAAAAGGAGAAGGCAACCTCAAACTGTGTTTCCAAGTGCAGAACGATACAGGCTGGAAACTGCCAAGCAAGACTTAGATTTAGAGTTCAAACGCAGGGAACTTGGCCTTGGTAGGCACCAGCAGGTCAGCAAGAAAGTAAATCGTTCCAGCCATTCCTGAGGATAAAAAAAACCACACAGTGCTTCAGACAAATTCCCAGGGACTGAATGAGTTATGAAGAGACAAGAAAAGGTCTAAATAACTTTCAAGGTCTGAGCCCACGTTTCCCAAGCAACTTTGGTAACTTCAGTGGGGAAAAGCATTTTGAAGTTAATGTTGAATATTTGAAGYTAAATGTTGAAAAGCACCTGGGAAAACATAATGGGTCTTTTCCCCACTCCAGCTCCCTCCCTTCTGCTTTACCAATCCACAAGTTCAAMACTGCTCAGCTTTGTAAAACTCAGGTCTTCGCAACACTGCTGCCCAAGGTCCTCACTGATGGAAAGCTGTTGTCCCTTATCCTGCAGCAGCTTGGGGAGATTTAGATTAGCTCATAGAAGGGTTAGAGGTTGGCTCCTTCAGCAATACCTGCTAATGGCAGATTTGGGGGGAACTGTTAGCAGGAGGCACAAAATGCCATAGCAGCCAACAAGGCCCATAAAAGCAGTCCAAATTTGTTCCTCACCTTTAGAATCAAACTGGAATACTCATGAAGGATTTCAATCCTTAAAAATGCACAGGAAAGAGACTGTCTGAGAAGCCAGGCTATGGATAACCAAAAGGAAGCCTCTAGCCATGAAAGAATTCCCCTTGAGACCTGTATGCAGAATCTGCGTGGGAGGYCCAAGAGGACAAGATGCTCCAGCTAAGACTTCAGCCTGCAGGGAGACTGCTTCTGGGAATGGGTATAAAGTTTCCTTTCCATCCTCTACCCTGARTTTTGCAAAGGCTCTAGTGGAGTGTGTATTCAGTTTTCCTTGGGGCTGGATCAGCTCTGATCCAGGAGCAAAACACAAGGCTAGAGACTGAGATTACCTTCAAAGAGAGAGAATGGCGTATCTGGAGTCCGACACCCATGCTGGCCATAGCTTAAACACCACTCTGCAAACTGAGAAAAGAGGTACAAGAAGTGTTCAAATTTGGTTAAAGGCAAATCTTGAAAAAAAATACTATCTCCTGTCCTCACGTTACTCCTTGCAAAGCAAGGCTTCTGAGGGAAGGCTGTCAGACGGTGACTCCACTGCAGAAGGATTGGTACAGCTGGTCAGATCTAGCTCCATGTCTGAAGAAATTGTATTGCAAAGGTAATGATGTAGAAGAGAAAAGTAAATACTTCCTCACACAAGCTCTTACCTTGCAGGCCCTATACAGGTATTTCATGTTCTGGGTGAGGTTGTACAGCACCAGGAAGCCGTAAGCATTGCCAGCTGTGCCATGGCACAGCCCRTAGCCTTTCTTCAGTAACCCGTGCTTCCAGATCACTTCTGCACACTGCAGGGCATCGTTTAGGTACTGCTGCTCCCCAAAGACCTGTAGAGACAAGAAATTGTTATCCTTGCTGAGGCAGTGTCCTCCAAAGAGCATCCCTGTGGGATGTAGTGACCTAGGTCTCCTGCTGAACTAACTTTGCTGTTTACTTTTAAGAATACTTTTGATATCCTAAGTGGGGATGTATGACCATCACTTCACACACAAYCAGTTGTCACCATCCATGACCTGCAACAGGACACCCATGCAAGTGATGGATATTTTCAGAAGTATTTTTTAATAGACTAATTTCTGTATCAGTTAGTGGTTCCTGTAGGGTGATTTCACTGTAACAAGCCATCCTACTTCCAGGCAGGGGAGGCATCTCACAGCATCTTCTCCAGAGGAAGCTCCACATTCAGGGGTCTCTGAAGGGTTTTTGCAAGGTTACTGGTACCTTGTAGGCCTGGACAAGCATGTAGATTACACCTGGTGCTCCATGGCACCAATGGACGAGCAGGTCTCTGGTGTCACCGATGCATGGAGGGTAATTCCCAGATGGGAACTTGAGCTGGCAGACATAGTCCACACTGGGTTTGACTGTGTTGTGCAGCTTTACTTGGCTCACTCCAAGGCCAGGCTAAGAGAGAGAAAACATTTAAATCAGGGAGAATTACCATTCCATCTGTCCCTAAGAGACTCAAGGTCTGCCCCTGAAAGGTGGAAACAAAGTCAACTATGGCTACATTTCAGCTTGCTCCTGGTAAATTAAGTAATCTCTGTGGTTTGGGCTTTCACACTTCACAACTACCCATTCAGCCCCTGGCTGCTCTGCCTTTTGGCAGGGACTTATTTTGAGTCCTACCCTTGCATCCCAGAAACAAAGACTGTCCCTAGCATGTCACCTAGCCCTCTATGCAAGAGAGCTTGTTGCTATAGGCCTCCACTATGTGAACTGCTGGTTAATACAAGTCACATTTCTCCACAGATCTCCAAGACTGGAGATTCAATCTTAGATTTGAAGAAAACCTTTACAATTGATAATGCATAATAACACATGGCTAAGTSCATCAGACAAGGTATCTTTCCCAGTTTGACATTGCCAAGAGCCAATTCAAATGCTATTCCTCATTCAAAGAAATGTAAAACAGCTGTTAAGGGGTCCTCCCTTCCCTCATGCCTCTTACCTGCATGAGATAATARTAAATCCCAGCCAAACCATGGGCCGCTCCTACATAGTACTCCTGGTACCACTCATACATCAGTGGGCTCTTTGCTGTAAAGTTCCTCTTTTTGGCCAGGTTCTCTCCTGAGGCTAGAACTGCTTCGCAGATCTGTGGATGGGAATAAAAGTGGCTGAGGGAAATCTTGTTGTCTTGGATACAGCACAGTGTGTATCCTGACACAGAASTAGATTTGTTTTCTGCCCAAGAGGAGAGTGGAGTGAAATGTATGCCAGACCAGTACTGCCTATGGATGTACATGGACAGTGGGGGACACAYGATGCTTTGTCCCTTTGGAAGAAGAGCAGGTATACCATAATGTAATTTTTCCTTTATTGCTAGAGTTCTTTGTATCTAGCACTGATTTCTACCTGCCCCAAGACGAGCTGCATGGGAAGAGAGAGATACCAAATTAGCAAAAGGCACAGTACCTGCTGAATGTGACTTTGAGGGATCTTTTCCTCTTTAAGGTGCTGGTTCACAAATATCAGTGCAGAGAGATAGCCCATGCGCCCATAGAGCAGTTCATCTGGCACTCGTGGGTCAGCCTTGTGCAGGTGGAGCAAACTACAATGAAAAATTCACATGGATGGGGGTGAGAAGACAYTCAAAGCCATGTAAACAAGCACTAAGACTGAAGTCAAAACCACAGTTCAGTCCTTCACACTGCCTGTGCCCTGGAAGTTATTAGGCTGGCCTCTGGCTCTCAACCTTCCAGCTACACAAGATRTGGAATCGCCCCTTCCCCTCTGCCTTTTGTTTGGCTCTTTGCTTCAGTCTGCTCAGCTCTTCACAATGCACTCACACCATGTGCTTGGGTTTTAGGAGCACCAGCTTGSAAAGCGACTTGAGGGGGGAACCTGGGCTAAAGCTCTGTGTGTGYCAGGCTTCCTTGTCACAGCAGTGTGAACAACAGAAAAGATGCTTGGCAGCCTTTGTTCCCTGGGCTCCAGGGMCTTCACAACAATGTGCTGCAAAGGAAAGAAGCAACCAAATGTCCCAAGTAGAGAGGATGCTGGGCTGTGACTTCTCATGGCAGGAAACTTTCCCTTGGCACTGGACTCAAARTGAGCAGGGATATGGAAGGAGAAAGGAAGGAGCATTGTCTCAGATTGGCTCTTGTACCACTTGAGATGTGGATTGCTCCATGGGGGAGGTTTCTCACAGATTAAACCTGAGAGATACATTTTACACCAGGCATGGGTTCTTCTCTCAGGCCTGCTGCCTCCTCATGGCACCTGTCTCCAAGTCCAAGGAAGGCAGCTTAAAGAGGGTTTCCATGTAGATTTTGGACAGGTAGATTGCCTAGCAGCAGGCTGGCCAGAAGAGAAGCTGGCTGGTGATGTTTTTCAGTTCTGAGATGTYAGGAAATGTCAGGTGAAATAGAAGGAATGGATGGATGCATGAATTGTAATAGCAGCTGTAGGGATTTTCTCAGGTCTGGATGTGATATATCTTCTTTTCATGGGGAAGTCTGGAGCAGATGGAGCYACTGGTCTTACTACTTGTGCCTTACAGCTTTACCTCTAACTCCTTTTCAAGCAGTATCATCAGGTGAGGAAGSCTGCCAGTTGTTTCTGCTTTTTTTGAAATGTGGTCATGCATTCAGAAGGAGATATGTGGAATGCTGCTCAACTGATTGCATACACAATRTGAGGGGTAAATAGATGTCTCTGAAAGGAAGTGCCACTACTATTCACATATCAGCCTACTACCTCAACTGCCAACAACTGGCAGTTTCTAGACAGAGGGAAATCAAGGCAGCTGCAGAGCAAAATGGGATTTTTCTAACCATTGGCTCTGAAAGCAAAGCTTTGACCTTCTGAATTGGTGGGAGGTGACAGGAAAAAGAGGGCTTCTAGAACATGGCTCAGATTTTCACAGGCTYTTGGAAAACAGGCTGCCCTGAAACATTAGTCTCTAGAGCATAAAAGTACATTTGTTGGTCATGAACTCAATTAGGAAAAAGCAAGCTTCTGTCTCTTCCACTGCAAGTAAAACCTGGCTGATCGATTCTCTCCACTRGCTCTGTAGAGATGAGGTGCTTTAAAAGACAGAGAACAAAATGCAGAGAACCCCTTCTTCTCCACAGCTCTGATAGAAGTGCTCTTTCYATGCACAGCTTAGCAACTGTTCTGCAACTAAACAGCATACTCAAAAACCACTTAAGAGTTTTGATTTAGGGAGCTACTTCTCAAAGAAATACTATTTTAAAGGAGCACTGTCAGGCCAACTGCTCTGGGAATTGGTGACAGAGTAATGACAGTAAAACTGTTCATTTGAGAAAGACACGTTAATTCTCTTTTCCACCTCTCAGACGTATAAAGAAACTTGTTTCCAGTATTCTGCCTTTATTATACCATTAGATGCAGGGCAGAATTAATAACCAGATTCTATTCTGCCACCAAACCGTAGGTGGAACAAGAGGGATATGGGTAGGGRAGACCTCAGCCAGTAATCATGAATTATGGATCTTTTTCAAAGCATGGGAATTATGCATTGACCACAACTGACCAGTACTGTAATCACTGTAAGATTTGTCATGCCATCAAAGCAAAATCTAAAAGATTATTATCAGAATAAAGAAGAGTGTTCTGTCCTCAGACTGACTGCATCTAGATAAACCAGAAGTTATTCTTAGTTAAAGGAGAGCCAACTTGGTCTCCAAACAATACAGACACCTCTGATTCCCACCCATGGCTCTTTTTAATTGCTGTTATGCATCACTTGCTCATGGCTGCTTAAGGACAGTCAGTGTTCCAAAGCATCAGGGGTTTTGTCTTTCTTTATGCTGACCATGTGTAAATAGAAACTCTCTGCAGGGCTGTTTCTCACCTTCTTAAAACCAATCTCCCTTATTCTAGAAAAGATTGCAACTGCATCTCCTCTTAACCATTTTCCTTCCTCTGCTGCTCTAGGACTGCTTGTTTGTCCTTTTCTTGTYGTAAATACCCAACAAAAATACATTTGAAAACAGTCGAGGAAAGGCAGGAAATAGAAATAAATGAATCATAACCAGCTGCATGCTGCAGTTGAAAGGGATGCTGTCAATCTGACGTTTAAGTCAAAGATAACTAATAAAGTGCAAGTGGAAGCAAGTGCCAAAATTAAATCTAATAATCTTACCACATTTTTCCTTCTCATCAAAATGACTCTAAAGCTAAATTAGTGTTCTCAAAAAACACCAGACCGCACCTTCTGGATTTTTTTTTTTTTTTCATTTTGGCACTTTTTTCTTCCTGTGTTTATCAGATTTATTTTTAAGATGGCAATACCAGCTGAACAATATCCTTGCTCCCCAGCCTGCAGATGCCATGCAAATGTTTTGTCCTTAAACCACCTCTTTCACCAGGGCAGGAAAAGTTTGTGCTGCCTTGCTAARTTACTAAATTACTTCTCACATGAGACTGCAACAAAATGTGTTCACGTTTGTCAGAGAGTGCCTCATACAAGCCCAGGCCAGCTCTATGAGCAAGAGGAAGGTCAGATCAAAGACATAACGAAGAGTTTTACCGTGTGATGCAGTCTGCTGCCTGCTTCTGGTTCTGCAGCTTGTGGTAGATGACAGCAGCCACTGCCAGGGGCCCGGCATCACCACACAGGAAGGTGATGGATCGCCTGGTCAGGCAGCTCAGACTCTTCTTCACATACTCATGGGCCACCTGAAGATAGGCTGGGTCTCCATACACATCATACAGGTGCAAATACAGCAAAGCAATGCCTGCAGAAGGAACATGAAGWTTGTATCCACTAGAAATGTTTGCTCTTCCTATTACTTTAATGAACCTAAAAGTCTGGCCTTGTCCTCAGCTTCATCTAAGGCATAAAACTCTATAGACAAGCTTCTCAAGCACATCCAGAGACATAACTCAGAGATTCCTTTCCTTTCCTTCATCTCCTTATACTTGATGCTGCTTGTGTGTGGATGGCAGGTCAAGACAACAGCAGGGTCTGACCCGGGAGGGTCTGGAGAACAGCACAGAATTGCATACAATTTTATATACAATTACATATAATTGTAGTGGCAAGGAGCAAAAGATGAGACCTAGACAAACCCACCTGAATCCATACACTGTACCTGTGATGGCTGCTCAACAGTGAAGGTGGAAAAAATCATTTTTGGGCAGATGGTACCTGTGACAGAGCAGCTCAGAGTTGTCACCCTCTATTTCTTCCCCATGCTTAGGGAGTAAGGGGTTRGGTCACTTAGCTTGGATTGGACTTTAAAAAAAAAAGTGACACGCCATCAGCGCAAGAGAAACAGCACCCTTAAGACATCCAGACATCCTACTTGACTATTTTTCCCCTTATATTATTCTTTTTAAATTCCTTTCCACTGGAAAGTACCAGCAAGGTTGTTACAGCTCCCTGAACATCATCTCTTGCTGATGAGCAAGTCCCAAGCCCTACAGCAAGGACTGGTGCATCCTAGAAAAAAGAAAAAAARGGCACTGCCCAATTCTCCTTGGCAGCACATCCCTCATGAGATCACCCCTTGTCTGAAACACAAACAGCTGCCTGAAATGCTGGAAAAGGCTGCATAGTCCTTACTAGAGCTGTCCAATGTGCTGGCCAGCTATAGAAATAATTCTGCTACTGTGSAGTCACATCAATTGCTGTCCTTTGCCTCTGTCTGTCTTCTCTTCACCSAGCTCTTGAAGCTTTTAGTAGGTAACTGAGGAGCCTTAAGTAAGTCTGTGCCTGAAAGGTCTGCCACACTTGAACCATCCTTCTAATCTGGGAGCCRTCCTCAAATATGCACTTAAAAATCTACTGGCTTATATCCCTTTGATAAGGGCATATTTCTCCCCTTACCAGTAATCATTTCCAAGAAGACTCAGGTCCTGCATTTAAACCTAAATTAATTGAGCCAATCTCTGCAGATTTTGATGTGTTAAGGTCAAGGGGGCAAGCATGCTGCAAAATTACCTTCCAGCGTACTGAGGACAGTTTCAAACTTAGATCATTTTCTCGTTTTGCATGGGTAATCTCCAAAGCTTCATGCTACAAATAATTCAATTCCACATGTACATTATGTATAAAATTTCCATTTCCTGCTGAAGCTAATAACCTTGCTCTCACTCTAAGCAATTCAGTGCTAGCAATTCTAGAGAGAGCTCGGCTGTACAGTGCCATCACTCAAGTCTACAGGATGTGGATATGAAGCCCTTCTTTAAAGGGGAACCCTCTTTTTCCAGCCAGAAAATGTCAAGTGACTCTCCTTGATTTATTTAGTACCCAGTACATCTTTTAGACTCTTATTGGCCTGGTAGCTGTCCAACCACAACTTGCACTCATGACTTATCTGATTTAATATACAACTTTTAGCTTTCTAAGTTGTTTCTATTCCCACTGCTMTCATACCACCTTAATTATGCACATAACTACCCTGTCAAGACCACTGCTAGGATTGAATTGTTAGAAAGTAAATGCCTCAGCATTGTTTTCCTCTGATTTCTTTGTTTCTCCTCTTTTCAAACGTTTCTCACCCCAATTCCTCCTAGGCCCAAGCATCTTTGTCAAGACTCCAAACAATCACTGACCTGTACTAAAGGATGGAGTCGCTTTCCCAAATAATTTTCCCTTCTTTAAAACCCAAAGGTCTTATGAACTGAAYCTATAGCCAGTTTTCTTAACTCATTCCTCAAGGAATTCCTACTCCCAAATCGTTCAGAAGGGTGCAAGCAGTGCTGCCTTGAGCCTGCTTCTCACTCTGYTGCCATCTGTGAGCCCCAGAGTAGGGAAGGCAGCAGAGGAGGGCAGGCCAAGCATGAAGAGGCAATGTTGACAGGTGTATGTAGAAGGATACAAAATGCAGCCACCTGGCTGGGAATATCCTGTATTAACCTGTGTGCCAAGATCCAGGCAGAGTATTTCAGAGGCAGTGAAGGCTGGAGACAAGAACATCYACCCAATAACCTTGGCTCAGTTAAGGCAATGTTCTGCAGAAGCTCTTCCACTGCTCTGCCTCACCCCCTATCCAATAATATCTTCCTCGCCCCGACTGACAAGGTAGGACTTGCTGACTGGGGGTTTGTTTGGCATGCTTTAAGTGGTATACATCATCAGACACATGGGGCTAGGTAGGCTGTGAATCTGCTCCATTTCTGTGTGCTCTGGAGTCTATGTTCAGTGTCCCAGTTGGAAATGTGACCTAATTTTAAGACCTCTGATTTTTTCCAGCAGAACTGCCATGCAGTGGCCACCTGTGGCCTGCTACTGCCAAAGATGTCTTGGCTTTGTTCTGTTGATTGGTTACTACTGGACCTTCTTCTCTGTAGTTCCTCAGATGTCCAAGTTTTTTATTCCTTGCTCCTGCTACAGAGCCAAATGTGATGGGGAATGGATCAGAGAGCCCTTGATGGAGCAGGGCTGCAGTGAACATATGCTACTGACAGCCCAACAGGGCTCTGATGACTGAAATGGCCACCTCCAGCAYGCAGGAAGCCAACACACTGGAGTCGAGTGCCAATGCCAAAGATGCTTGCTCACTGCAGGGAATCGGGGCAAAAGTCTATTCTGCATTGTCTCAAAGCCTGCTTAGTCAACACCTTCAGAAGCCCAGCAAGCAGCACCTCTCTTCTCTCACCCTCCTGTATGGGCAGTATGGTAGGTGCAGAACTTTCTTCTGAGTGGGTCACAGGAGAAAACTTAAACTGTACATAGTAGAAATGGAATTGCTTGCACCAGTTGGCTTGTGCTGATGCCCTGACTTCAGCATCCATTGCTTTCAAAAGTGCAGGCACTGCTGGAAATACCAGGAAAGGACTTGCTTGTGRGCTAAAGCACTGGAGTAGGCAGAARGAGTATCTCATGCATATGACCATTCTGTTGATCAAAGAGCAGCTAAACTTCTCACAAGTTTAGACTTGCTCTTTTGTTGGATTGCACTACCTCTGCAAGCAGTTATGCCATTAGACTGTTCTGAACATGCCTCCTTACCCAGCAGGAGCTGAGCTGTGCTTCTACCAAGGACAGGAGATTGCCACAAGAGGRTATTTTGTTCAAACCGGTCATCTAGAGTCATAAAGACCTAGAGGTCTTGCACTGACCCAGGGAAGTGAGTCAGCCAGCACCCTCAAAGCAGGATGTCAAACACAGAGAGAAGCAGCAGAATCCTATCTCTGCACAGTGATGAAGCCTGATGGTTTCTAGTGAGACAGCTGATGTCATTTTAAGTCAGGCATGGGGTAAAAGTTAGCAAGGATGGCCCAACTTTATTGCCAAGCTCAAAGCACAATTAGAATYTTTTCTGATGCAGCCACATGAGATGTTACCTTGCACTCCTAAATGCATGCCAAAGCCACGCTGCATGCAACAGTGAGGCATCCCTGGAAGGCCACATTCAGAACTGGCTGGGAAGCCAGCTTGCAGCCTACCTTTCCAGTGCACTGTGGAACACGGGACATTATTCAGGATGTTTAAGTATTTATCCTGCCTTAAACACTGGGTAACAAAGCTTCTTTTCTAAAACATTTTACCCTATCACAAAATCCTGCAACAGGTTAGGCTAGGGGGGATCAGTGGTGATGTACTCCAACCCTCTGAAAAGAAGGTCAACCTCAAATTTACATGCCATTGCTCTGGGCATTCTCCAGTCAAACACTGACTATCTCCAASAACAGAAATGTCACAGAAACTACCCACCAAGCATTTGGCACGAATGTAGTTTCTGTGGATCACACAAGGCACTATTTAACTCTCACCAAATTCAGCCTCACTTACTCTTGTTTTGTAGGGATTATCTGAGGATTTCTATTTTTCAGAACAGGACTAAAGGGGGTGCAAGTTCTCTAAGTTCTGAGATGAAAAAGAACATATTGCACTAAAGTGAATGAAAAGTGTTTTTTCCAGAAATTTTCCTGAAATGGTTCAGTCATAATTTCATTCTTACATGTCCTTCCCTTCAAAATACAATTGAGCCGTGCTCCTTGTCCCTGCTTCCCAATGGGCCAGCCAAAAGCTGTGGAAGGGGCAGGCCAGCTGGACTCACTGAGCTCTTTCAGAGGCCCTGAAAGCCACGACTAAGACATTGCCAGAGAAGGAAATGCTTGCATAGGAAACAAATTCCAAATGCACTATCATAGAGTGGAGGAAGGGGAATCTCTCCCTTTTATACCTAATCACCTTGGAAGGATGGAACAGTYCAGTAGGCACTGGACTCAGGAGCTTCCTAGCTTCTGCAGTCAGCTGGTGACAGAAGTGAATTTCCTTCCATTCCCTTTTCAATATCTACAGTCCCAGTCAAGGCAGTCCTCAGAGCAAGGCCTTTTGCATTATCACAAACTCCAGCAGGCATRTATGGACTCCTCAGCATCCTCATGCTAATCTGTTTGAAAATGCACGAGGGTGCTATGCTTCTGCCAGGATCTGAACTGCTTCTGACTCACAATTAGCTTAGAGCAGTTTACCTTCCCTCAGTTAACATTGTGACATCAGTGAAACAAATTAGGAAAAAAACTCTTCCAGCAGTCTTGCTAAACTGATGAAAAGCCAAACCAGAACAAAACAGCYGAGGCTGGTCTGCACCCAGCACATACCAGGTGCTGTCTATGGGGTCCTGATCTACATGGGAACTGAATGAGACCATAATAAACTGATTCAAATGTGTTTTGAGGGCACTTGGCCATATGCTGGATAATCTTGATCCAAAGTGTGTTTTTCCTATCTCTGAGCTGAAMATCTAAGTCCTTCCCTCTCTCTGCTCCAACTTCATGTGCCAAGAATCTGGGGCTTCTCTGGAACAAGTGCAGGCTGTGAGAACAGGGCTCTGTCAAGTGTGTTGGGAAAGAAAAGGGCCCCAAAGTAAAAYGCCAGCATATGCTGCTTATTACTGAGCGTAATGTAGTACACTTAAGCAAGTTACATTTCATGCAGAGTTTGCACCAAGAGAGACATATTTCAAATCTCTCTTTATTAGTGGCCATGAGAGTGAGGGTTGATTTCAGACTCCTGGGCCATGATTTACATGAGGAAATACTCAACAAACCTTTCCTACACAACCAATTACAGGAAAAAGCCACGCTCTCGGCCCAATTAATTTTGTCTCTGGAAACCAGCTCTGAATAAATTAACATAGCTAGGATTGGAAAAGGAGGTAGGGTGACAAAGTAACATCTGCAAACTTCACCATAATGGCTGTGACCTCTAGGAAATCTGTCCATGGATTTTTTTCCTATTAGCCGAGGCAAAAAGGCTGTGTGCCCACTGAGGAATGATCTCAGAGAGGAAGAGAGAAGAATCCCTCTTSAGAAACTCCCTTCCAAATAAAAACAAGCTGAAATCCTACCAGAGTTTTCAACCGTTTCATAATTGCAGTCACTTTCCAACATGAAGTACCTTATGACCACCTTAAGGAACGGAACAYGGCATCTGGGGAAAKGTGTTTTCCTTCTCCCCAAAGGTTCTGAGTGTACTCCTAACATCAACTATCCTCCTGCTTTATCTCCTGAATTTTCTGATCAGAAGCAGACTTTGCCATCATGACYGCAGACCATCTTCAMTCGTGCAATGCTTTTCATTGGAGGRGACCTCAGAGCAGGGTCACACAGACTGGAAAACTGAACGTGTCTCCCAAGGTGAGAAATCAGTCAGCACTCAGCAGAAATGTATACATTCATTGGCAGCAGGAGCAGACTGCTGCTAAGATACCAACAGATGAAATCTTCCAAGCTGGAATTTAATACTGCCATTCTAGTATTCCTTATTAACTTCTCTTGAATGCTCTCAATGCCTGTCTGCCTTAGATAATTTTTAAGCAGATATTTCTGGCACTGCTGTCATCAAGCTGCAACGTTAGTTTTACACTAACACAGTGAACATCCCTGTCTCAGGCAAACTGTTGGCATTAAGCTCCACAGCACCCACACACAAGCCAACCACACCCAGACTGTATGTAGAAAGTTACCACTTAAGATTGCAGTGAAGCACTAAAAGAAWAGCAACAGCAGCAAAAAATCTTGCAGCAAGCATGTGATTAATTTTACCCTACGGTCTCTGCCTACGGCCTGGCACACTGCAGAAGGCAGGAGACAAAGCACACAGCAGCAGCTAAAAACGGGCCACAGAAAGAGGTGTGTCCTCCCTGGCACCAGTGAGTAGAAACRGGGAGAGGAAGACAGGGCACACTCCCAAAGAAAGAAAATCAGGTTGGAAATGCAGAATAGGAGAAAGACAAGCTCCTGGAAGCTTTGCACACAAGTTAGCGTSAGAAAGGCTTCCACACTTTGTTATACTCACATTAGCATTTCTGCTCCTTCCAGCAGGTACTGGAGCAGACCTAGACCTTGCTAAGTGGAGAGGCACTACCTGGGGAGCAGGAATGGAGCAACCTGCCAGTCAGACAAACTCATCAGATAAAATTCAGCCTGAACAGAAAAGATGGAATTATCTCAGATGTTACCTCACTGCTGCCAGATGTAAACACTCATTGCAGGTAAACGACCTAGCATGTGCACCAGCCTACCTCATGGAGCACTGGATGGAACACTGGTTTTCTCATCACCATCCCAACCACGGCTGGATTTGGAGACCATCCCTTTGAAGGCTCCCATGTCTACTCTCCAGCAAGTGCTGGCTTTCTCCGTTGCATAAATTCASCACTAACCAAGACTGCGTTCAGTCCTGCCCTTTGACACTGTGGTCTTTGCTCAGTAATTCGAAACCTCCTTCAAAAATGGGGAGTCCTGAGAAGGACATCCCTTTGTTCTAATGGGCTAAAACATGCAGAATGAGTGCCATTCTTGACATGGATGTACTGCGACCGTTTTAATGGCCAGACCCCCACGGTCTGCCCCGGCCTGATCTAGAAGTGTGCTCCAAGCATCTCCTGCCCCATAGGATCCGACCCTACCTGCCCAGCCGGTGTATGCGGTGCAGTCGTGCGGGTCGGCGGACTTGAGGCCCCTCTCCATCTGCTGCAGMAGCTCCCTGATTTTGTTATTCAGCCGCTGCGAGAATTCGGGGGTCAGCTGTGGAGAGAAAACCCACCAAGCGTGAAGACAACGCCAGTAGGCAGGTGGGCATCGGTACCCAGGGGACAGCCGGCGGGCACACAGCCGGGAACAGCGAGTTTGTAACGAGACAGCTCTCTGTCTGCATGCCCGGGGCAGCTCCCCGCGGCCGCCTCGCCCCAGCCCCGCTCACCCGCCCGGCCGCGTCGAAGTAGCTAGTGGCCAAGGACTTGTCATAGTCCGCGTAGGGGTTGGGGAGAGCCCGCTGCGCCATCATGGTCCCGCTCCGCTCGGCTCCGCTCCGCTCGGCCGCGGCCCGCCCCGGCTCCGCCCCGGAAGGCGCCGGCAGCGCTGGGCCTGTGCGCGCCCGGGCGGGGCTCGGGGCCTGTGCGCTGAGGGGCGGCAGGGCCGTGATCAGCCCGTTAGGCCTGCTAAAGCACGGTCTGAATGCTTTAGAGAGGCCTGTGCAGTTAAGGTCCCTTGCAGCTGATTGTCTAGGGTTTAGGGGCCCATTGCTGCTGTGTGTGCTTTAAGAAGCCCTGTGGAACTTAAGGTCTCTCGCAGGTGGTCCTGTGGTCTTTAGGGATGCTGTGGGGCTAAAGGTTCCGTGTAGTTCTCAATGCCTAGCTTAGGAAGCCCTGTGAGATTTTGGGCCCCTTGCAGGTCACCTTGTTTAGAGGTTCCATGTAGTTGGCCCTTTGGTTCATCAAAAGGTCCTTCATGGAAATGTCTAAGTCACAAATGATAATATTTCAGTTATTGCAAGTTGCGTGTCTGTTGGGGATGCACAGAGGGATGTGGTTGAACTTGAAGCTTTTGGTGGCTTGTAAATGTCTAAGTGCAGTGACGCTGCTCCTTGTAGCWGCTGAATCCATCTGGGTGGGTTTAGAAGAAACTACTGCTCTAAGAATTTATGTATTGGTGGCAGAACACCCTGAGAATACATTAGGATGCTTCAATCATATCTGTGACAGTTATATTGTGGAAGAGATTTTGGTTTTCTGTCCATRTGTCCATTCTTTATTGCAATCAATAAAATCAGACCCCCCAAAAAGTGAATTATTTCACAAGATGGTGAGAAACAAGCAGAAAAGAGGGAATCCCGATTTTGTTTGCTTTCAATTCCTTTTTCACTCAGCTGTTTCTTATTTAGTGAATTTCAATCATGTCAACATTGCCTTGCATTCAAGGCAGGGAGAKGGACTGCTGTTTTTGTATTCAAGGAGACAGCTCTAGAATCAGCAAAAATAATGTGGAATCTTCTGCTTAAGGCCAAATTCACAGCCCTAT
Organism: Malurus melanocephalus; assembly: GCF_030028575.1. Taxonomy (NCBI): domain Eukaryota; kingdom Metazoa; phylum Chordata; class Aves; order Passeriformes; family Maluridae; genus Malurus; species Malurus melanocephalus. Next base: position 1,780,632 of record NW_026623252.1, read on the forward strand.
STTATGGTCTTCCCTTCCATCTGCAGGTCAAAGCAGTATTCACTGCCCTCCTTCCCTCAGGCACAGTTCAGTATTAACTTCCAGCACAAAGCRCACCATTTCAGCTTCAGAATCTTTCTTTGATTCCTCACATTAGTTTTTTTCCAGATCACTTAAAGATAAAGATGCTTCTCCCAAATTATCCTGCCTGTTCTTTTTACCAAGAACATCAAAAGAACATCATTCCTGCCAAGGAGTTATGTTTTAGTATGTTATTTTCTAATTCGTCATAGTCACTACAGCTTCGATGCACCTCCTGTTGCCCAGGATGAACCCAGAAATCCAGGTTTCAGCTGTCACTCAGAGCCCAAGTAAGTGACTCATGATTCGTCCTTAGTAATCTGCCCATGCAGAATAGGGAATGAAAGAAAGAAGTGAATTTGAGAGGAAAGTTGCTCCTGTGTTCTCATTGCAATCCTAGTCATTTTGGGCTGTTTGGGGGTGGCGTTTGGTTACTTTGTCTGGAAAAGGTCATGCTACGTTCTATGAAAAAGAATTCAAAAAGTAATTAAAACAGATCTGTTTAGAACATATCTAGAGATGAATTTTGTTGCTTGCAGCTGTGAGAGCACACAGAGAAAATGATGAGAAAGCATTCTCCAGTAACYTTCTGGCAGTCCCATCACAGTCCCAGAAAAATCTGTCTGAAGTGACTCACAATCAGTGGTTGAATAGATGTCCCAAAATCTTTCTACCTGTGAGAAAACAATAGGGTGTAATATTTTCTGCTCCACAACATTGTCTAAAAGACAAATCCTTACTGAATTTTAACAACACAAGAATCCTGGCTATTAGTGGTCCCAATTGGACTGGTAGCATATCTGTGGATTATGTGAATGAGATGGATATATAACAGTCCTTGAAGAAAGCCTCCAAATGCTGGGGTGTCTGTTCTCTCCTCATTCCAGTGAGGATGTGAAACCAAAATCTCTGACAGATGTTCAACTGCCTACATACCACTTGGCATCCTGCCTGAGGGCATACTGAAACATCTCTTTTCTGAGAGGATCTGTCTCCTGGAGTCACCATCCTTCACTGGCTGTAGGCATCTGTCAGTTCTGTAAACTCACCTACAGTGAATCTGCATGCAGCAGGTGCCCAGTATGAGTGGTGTAGATGTGGACTTCCAAGTGGCCTTTTCAAAATGGTAGTTTGGCATCTGCTCCCCCTTCACAGCCTCCTTTCAGGGTCAGAYTGATCTCACACAGCAGGCTCCATGCTGTGGACCAGATTGGCTTGGCATGGTAACCCCATGACAAATATGAAGGTTGCTTGTTCTCCTTTGCAGCTGCATGCTATRTGTGAGGGAGTGCAGAGAGCAAGGATAGAGTGTCCTTTGTAGCCTTGTCAGCTAGATGAAGGAATTTGAGAGGCTCTGTGCTCCACAGAGCATGGTCATCCTCCAGGTATGTGATAGTGTCCTGGAGAAATGTACTGGCAAAGCACTTGGGAGGGGTTTCATCTGCTGAAAAATTGCCCAAGGGATGTCTCGGCAGAWCTACTRCATCACAGACCTACTGCAGKAYGAGATTTTTTGTTACAGTTAAGAGRGGTAATCCAAGTTGTGGTATTTATCTCCCCATCTCTGCKTTGGTTTGTTTCTTTTTGGTGACAGCACAGAATAAAAGTGAGARGCTTCCTAGCGGTATTCATTAGCCTGTCTTACATATTATTTATTCAGCAGCAGCATGGCTAAAGATACTTTGATGTCCAAAGTGTCCTAGGACATATAAAAGATCAAAATCAAAGATGCCATTTTCTTAATTTTGAATAACAGTTTTGCATATCAGATGTCATTTCTGCCATACTGCTATGTATAAACTATAGACAACTCTAGAAACTTCGCTGTTCTTTAATATTAGAGCCACAGCTCCCAATATTCAATCTCATTAAAAATGCAAACCTACATCAAGAGGTTGAAGAYCTTAATCCCATTCTGAAGCTAAGTAGGCTTGGCTTTRGAAGGTTAGGCAAGTGTTGTATTCCACTATTAWGAGTGGAATTYTTTTCATTTCAAAAGGATATCCAGGAGAAGTGAAAAGCTACTTTACTATACTTTTTTTTTTTTTTTTTTTTTTTTTTTTTTTTTTTTTTTTTTTTTTTTTTTTTTTTTTTTTTTTTTTTTTTTTTTGCAATTTACAGATGGAATTGATTGTTTTTCTACTAGCAGCTTGTATGAAGAGATCAAAGACTAAGTATTGGTCAAAGAATTTGTGCTCTTCTAGTTGATTCTATTGATAGTATTTCTGGGGAGCCTAGCTCGCCTATATCCTGCTTATATTTATTGTGGCCAGGTATTAAGCCAAGCATTCAGTACAGAGAATTCTGACTCCATGGACAATCACAGTGGGGGCTTTGAGCTAGTGATTCCCACTCAGATCTCAAAGCTGCAGTAGGTGCTTCTGTGAAAACATTGCTCACAAGGCAAAAGGAAAAAAAAATAGGAAGGGAAAAGAGAACAAAAGTAAGAATGCTGTTGTGTCTGTGGCTCATCTGCATCTCACATRCTGTGTTAAGTCCTGATCTCATCTCAAACAGGATAGCAGACTTAGAAGCAGGAGGTACAAGCCATAGGACTAATAAGGCCAAAAAGAACATCATCAGCTCTGTGGAATGACTCTTGTCCAAGGACTGAGTAGCTAGGCCAGGACTATTCAGGCTGGARAAGAGATACATGAAATGGGCTGTAGTGGGTGCCTATAGCCTTCAACAGTGTCACCAGGGGGGCGTGACCCACTGGCTTTCAAAGCTGCTGAACATCAACCGGAGTGGCTGCAGCAGCTTTCATTGGTGAAGGAGACTGTTCCTGGAGTTAAGCTATGACAGGTTGTCAGGTACAAAGACACCACCGTGTTTGTGCATGGGAGGTGCTGAGCTGTCGGCTCCTGGGAGTTTGGCGGCTGTGCTGGGGCTGCGGGTGCATGGGTTCCCCAGCACACTGCCTGAGCATCCAGCGCAGCCTGGGCGCTTGGGAGGGTTTCCTCGGGGCTACTGTGCCTGCTACCATGCGTTTATATTTTGCTTTATGGCATGTGAACCTGGGCAGAGCAGTTAACAGCCAAAGAGCTTTGTAGCAACCTGTCTCCATGTCGGCATCCCGCTTAAACTACAAAGATGTCCCTGACGGCAGTGTGTTGGCTTCACCCGCTCTTTCAGCGCTCAGCCGCTAGATGCCTCTGTCCCAYAAGGAAGAAGCCAGAGAAGTCAGCTGTGCCTGTGCTCTCAGCCTGGAGCACCGGAAAGCATCCATGCCCTGCTCACCGTGGGACGGGGGGGCTGGATGCTGTGTAAGGAGCAGAGAGCAGTGGTTCTGCACGTTGCAATCCTCTGTGGCATTTCACCATTTTCTTATCCTTGTGGACCATAAGATATCGATATCCCCTAATGCAGCGGGAAACCATCCTGTCTTAGCAAATGAAAGAAAGAAGTTGRAGAGCAGACCTCATTGAGAAGAGGTGATTGGTGAGGGCTGTGTTTGGTCAGGAGCAAAGAAAACCAGTCAGGAAACTGCTGAGAACTGGATAAAGCACTTTGTTTTGGTGATGAAGTAATTTGGAAAACAGTAGGAATTGTTGAGACATTGATAGACTTTGATCCCTGTTCAGGACTGACATCAAGTCAGATTTCTTTCACTTTTCTATAATGACTAAGGCTGTTCTGTGCAGATTTCTTTCACTTTTCTATAATGACTAAGGCTGTTCTGTGTAGGGCACTTTCATCCTTAAACCTGTCTTTAAAGTTCAGCAAGAGGGTTGGATGTGGTTGTCAGTGTGTGGCTATGACTGATTGCTGTTTGACATCTGTCTGTCCCTTCATTCACCATTGCACATCTACAGGATGAGCTGTGGTAAATATGACTGTTGACTTGTTTGCTTAGCTGTGTGAACAGTTTGGGGTGAGAGTGAGCAGGGTCTCTGTGACACTGAGCAATGCAGTTAGRCTTTAAGTTCTCGAGGGTCTCAGCGGACTTTATTTTTCATTTGGTGCATTTTACCCCTTCTTTAAAACAGAGCCTGCTATTACTCAGAGTGTACAATTTTTCTTTTGTGGAGAACTATTGTGTGTCAAGTTTTTAAAGGATCTTCAATCTCAAGTGTCTGTGCTACTGATAGTAGGGACACCCAGCAGCATTGCAAAGTCTGTTGTGATCCAGCAATGATTTGACACCTGTGCAAGTAGCTTGATATTCATTATCTACATCCACCTCTATGTTAATAGTTTTGTCTAGATTTGTCTTGGTCAGTAAATACGTGCCATTAGGTCCCAGGTTTGTCATCCAGGTATGTTTAAGTTATCTGCTGTTTCTCAGAGCTCATGTCACTGCAGCTCTCAGAAGATCACTCCTCCTGGATTCCCATGAAGTTTGCTCATCCTGGTTCCTATACCCTGTTCCTGCTAGGCTTGTGGTCTGATTGTTGTATTTCTGTGGCACTTCCCATCCCTGGAGAGGGAATTGGTCAATGGCTCTGAGGAGGAACTTATTCAGAGATTCTCATCTCCTTCAGAGAAATTACAGAATCACAGAATCACAGAATAAGCTGAGTTGGAAGGGACCCACAAGGATCATTGAGTCCAACTCCCAGCCCTGCACAGTATCATCCCCAAGAGTCACACCATGTGCTTGAGRATTTTGTCCAAACATTTCTTCAGCTCTGTCAGGCTTGGTGCTGTAGCCAGCATTTTCTGCCTTCRCATCTCAAAGCTAGCGAGGAAGGAGAGATTCCCATTCTGATRCAAAGCCAGTCAGATCAGGTAATGCACAGTCTCCTGCCTCTTAGAGATTGCCTGTGATAAAATCTGTGGCTCAGTTTCAGCCYGAAGTGTTTCCTTGCAGCTAGTATCCTAGAAGTCTTCCTGTAGCTCACAGATCCCCTTGCAACCACTCTCCCCTCCTGCAGGTAATCAGTAAGTCACACACCTATGAGACACAGGTTAGCAACATCTAACAGTTCTGTGCTACTAATAGCTGTAATTAATGGGGTCAGTACACAGATGTCCTGAGACATCTAAATAAACTACTTTAAATCCTTCCCCCATATGTATGTAATGCCACATAATCAATCCAATTTCCTATAGATTCCTGTCTCTTGTGGAACATTCCAGACRCTGTGAACTGCTGAACTCTCTCATGGTTCAGGTGTTCAGAATGGCTCTTTGCAAAGACTTTGGGTGTCTGCAATACCCCAGATGCAGCTGGATGCTTCTTGGAATTAAGCTGGTCTTGGAGTTACCTTGAATACAGGGGATGGGTCAGACTGTCCTTTCTGAAACAGGTTTAATTGTGTTGACAGTTTAATGACTGAGCAGGGACTGGAGTGTTTATAGTTATTAACATAGGAAAGCTGAAAGTGGTGGGTTGTAAAAGACCTTTGGAGCTCATGTGTTTTCAACAGGCAGGAGTGGTGCAACTTCTCTTCTTCAGCTGTGGAGTTGTGTTTAGTGCTCACTTGAGGTTTAGGCACAGCACAGAAAGAAAATGGATCAGCAGGACTTTTCCCAGGTGACCCTCAGAGAGCTCTGYTGAGACTGGACTTCACTGACCCCATTGAAAGATCTGTCCCTCACAAAAACACTGCAGAAAAGCAGGCTTAGATGTGCACCTGAAAATATTATTTCATACCTCCGATATGTCTCTAACTCCATAGGATTAATTTTTCTCTCAAAAAAACCCCAGAGCTGCTGTGTTGAGGTTTTAAAAAGGAGGGCTCATCCCAACTGGCACAGGGCCAACACAGCTGCTTGTCACTCAGCCACAAGCYGTGCTGGCCATGCCAGGACACAGGACCAGGCTTTCTTCTCTCGGAAGTGACATCTCTTGATGGGTCTCTGCCTGGAACACAGGAACAGTGCTTGTTGTGTGCCAGAGAGCTTACTGCTCTCATTGCATTTGAGGTATTTTGCCCTGGTTTTGGCTTCAGAAGGGTTTTTTAAAGCTTAGCCACYTGGGATTGAAAATATTTTTCCAACTCATGATGTTGCTTAAAGGAAAGGGGCAGTTTCTTTACTACATTCTCACATCCATGGCTTCCTACCTTCCATATATATTATTATAGTTACATGGAGTTGGGAAAGGGGAATGCATAACACARCAGCATTTCCAGTGTGGTAAGCTTGAAAGCTGGTGACTGTCAAAACATAAAAAAAAATCATTCCTTATTTTGCTTGGATGATTTTTAGTTATTGTTTATTTGCCCTTTGGAGAAACTTATAAGAGGTACGTTGTGACCTTTCCTGGGGGATGCAAGCAATGAAAAGATTAAATTTAATCTCAGTTCCTCACTAGATCCTTTGCAAATTTGGAAAGACTATATGTTAGCTGAGTGGCACGGTGGAGGGAAATGATGTTAGCAACCTTTACTAGAAARCACTGTGGCTGATGTTCTCAATATGGGTGCTGTCCTGACAAAAGGAACATCATAGCTTGAAAGAGATTTATTTTTGTTGTTAGCTGCCCATTTCCCTGGAAAAAAAAGGCAGAACTGGCAAGAGAAGACAATCTGAATTGCCCCTGCAGAGGCTATGCTCATAGTTGATTCTGGGCTGATGCTTAAACATGTCTCCATATTTCTTCCACAATATTCTGCCTTTATTTTTCCCTTTGGGTCCTTTACTACTGAAACAGCTGCCTTTCCTACCTCTCCCACCCAGTTACTGACTCTTCTTGTGCCTGTAAAGTTATAGGCATGTGTTGCAGGAAGCTGATAATGAGATAATGAGATAATGGTGGCGGTAAACAGATAACTGGAAGCATTCAAACGTGGCAGCGCTGCTGTTCTACCTGCTGGATTGCACAGGTAAATGTATTAGAGTCAGATTCTGATTGAAAAGAACTGTATTCGCCAGGATAAAGTGGTGTGGTGATGGTCAGGAGAGGAGAAGAGGTAGGGCAAAGCCAGAAATTTGTATGGATAAAGGCTTTAAGCTTCACAGGAATCCACAGAATAAAAAGTTTGAGTCTTTCCAACGTCATGGCTTCAGACCAAGTTCTTCTGCTSTTAATGCTGGCAGACCCAAGCTGCCCAAAATGAGCATGCAAACTCTTCAAAACACGCTCCTGAGCACATTCCACAGGTACCAGGGATTGTTAGGGGCAGAAGGGAAGGAGAGAGAGAATTCAGCTCTCTGGAAAGGTTAAWTATGRTTGCAGGAGTGMATGACTGACTGACACCCTGGCTGGRAGAGGAAAGAGGTAACACTTTGGTAAAACATTCTTGGGGTCTGTGTCCCTACAACAATTTCACCCAGCCTTCCTACCAGCCAATATTCTCTTTCCACTGTATCAGTATTCTGTGTTTTTCAAGCCACATTTTCTCTCTCAAGTCAGAAATTACAATCTGAAGCTTTTCTTGACCGTGTATGGCCTATRTAAGTCAACTCCTCATCTTCACTGTGGTCTCCAAAAGCACATGCTGTTGTGAAGACTTCTGTGATCAGAGTAATGAAAGGAAAATTCAGCAACACTTAGCTCTTGTGAATTTTTGCCAGTTTTTTTGTCACACCTATTGCACTGTATAAAGTAGCTTATGATTGCTTTGGTTGTAATGGATTGTAGCATGATGGAATCCATAGGAAGTAGAAATAAATGAATAGAATTGATTTTTTGTGTATTTATGGCAGTGGATAAAGATGGAAAACTGAGTATTTAAATTACTTCAATCAGTACAGGAAAGAGAACAAGCTACCTTTGGATTACTCTGCTTTACAAATTGATTGCTTATTTCACTAAAATCTGATATAATTATARCCCCATCTGTTCATGAAGTAAAGTATTTGAAAACTAAACCCTGTGTTTACGGCTCTTATTTGAAGTAGGCTTAAAACCCCACACATGTATTTGATATATTCAGGCTTTGACTGTTGTGGGGCTAAACCAAATCTACAGATATGGGTGTTCTGGTTTGGTTTTTTTTTTTTTCTGATAGTACTGTACGATGTTGACACTGCTGACTCTGGCAGTGTGAGCAACTTAATCACGAAGTTCGGAGTGCAATTGCCAGACCATTATGCAGACAGGCCTTCTTTATGTTTCTAACCCTGTGGTTAGTTCCTGAGCTCTTTATGGGGGGAGGTCTGCATGCTTAGGGGAAGAAGGAGAAGAATTTTTTGTTTCCTTGGCCTTTTCAGTGTGAACTGGGGCTCCCTAGTTTTCCTCAGTGATCACCTGCTTTGTCWTTCTTGAAGCTGGAAGAGACAAAACTGTTTAGTATTTGTGATCCTGCCTTCTTCAAATGAACGAAGAATTAGGACCTGCTGCCTTTGGATGTAGTGTGATTCCATGATCCCATGGGCTGGTTCATTTAAATCCTCCTTGAACATTTTTAGGTGTCAGGGACAACACAGTGCAGAATGTCTTCAGGGGAAGAGCACCGAAGCCTCAGCACTGGTTCCACTCCCATGTCAGCCASAGCTGGGTGCCCTCTTTTAAGGTGTGCAATGGGAGCCCCCACTTCTCAAAAGCTCCCTTGCTATTATGGCAATGCTGTCTGGATAGACAATGCTGGATTTCTGGGGCTGAAGTCCTGAACACAACCAGTCAGTATCAATTCCTTCTTCCAACCTCTTTTCTCTCTGACCTTAAAAATATTTTTACTCAGTCAAAATCATGTCCCTTCTCAAGTGACATTGCAGATCCATACAGCAAGACTGCAATGCTGTTTGAAGAGATACCTACATCCTCATGTGTGTGACTACCTAATGCGTATCTATGTGTAAGTTAAAGAAAATGCTTCCTGTGTGCAACAGTCAAAGCCTTTTRTATTTATCTTTTCTCCCCAGGGCATCCAGGAAGAAAAAAAAAAAATAAGTGGGAGAGAGGAAAATATAAAGACAAAAAATTTTGCAAATCCTCCCAGTCTGGAGCACAGGGTGTAAAGCAACAAGGAAAATGCTGATTGATCAGTGATGCTGCATATAAGGTGAGAGGCCAAGGCCACATTAAATAATTCCTATGTTAACTTTCCCTCTCTACAAAACTAGGAACAGCTAGCACTGCACTGGTGCTAAAGGCTAACAAACTAGCCYGGAGAGAAATGTTATGGATACCCTTTTCAAAGAGTAAATATATTTATACCAGAGGAATGATTAATTCACTTTTATTCTCAGGAGATAAWGGAAGAAGCTTTCTGTAGAAAACTTTCTCTTTCTTCTCATACAGCATACTTTAGTTGGAACAGACCTTCAAGGATCATCCAGTCCAACTGCCTGACCACTGCCGGCCTGGCCAAAAGTTATAGTGTGATATTAAGGGCATTGTCCAAGTGCCTTTTGAACACTGACRGGCTTGGGGCATCAACCACCTCTAAGAAGACTGTTCCAGTGTTTGACCACCTSCTCAGTGAAGAAAGACTTCCTTAATGTCAAATCTGAATCTCCCATGATGCAGYGTTGTGCCTCTCCTGTCACTGGGTATGACATCTGTTGTGGTAAAAGAAATGTTAAGGGCATGTTATTAAGAGAGTATTTCTTGCTCAGGACAAGCTTGGTCAAATAAAGCTGGGAGAGGAGACTGCACTCAGATATACAAGTACAAGCCCATAAGCTAATCATCGAGGCTGGTAATGTGTTACACCTATCAATGGAACTGCTTTTTTCCTTAAAATAAGGGCAGCTTTAGATCTGATCCAGTAATGTGCTGGGAACAAGCCTGTTTTATCTGAGTTTTGTTGTASTCCAGGCAACAGGTAGCTGTCCTAYGAGTGGCAGTTCCTGTGAATCACCTTTCAGAATTCCTGGCTGAAAGGACTTTTTGTTGTAGGAAATGTGTCTATAACATTCCTTTCTGATGGATGGTGCATCCATCTCTTCTGGTGGATACTTTCTACTCATTTCCCCTTTGGGTTGCCATGGTCATGGACCCGAAATCACAGATCACAGGGTGGTGTGTGATGGGTCTGGCCAAGATCCTCTGTAGATGCCCACCAAAAAGGCTGGACTAAGTGATCTGTCCCARGTCAAAATGTCCCTGAAAATGATCCAGTCACAGGATTTTTGATTTTAGTGGAATTATATTTAACTGGGGGAAGTATGATGATCAAATCAAAGAAAATGACAAAACTGCCCAATGAACACTGTATGTGCCTGTGCAAATACACATAAACATCACAGGTTGAGGACAGTGTATGTTGTAGCCTTCATTCTAGATAAAAGCCTACTTATTTATAATAYAATCAAGGCAAGTCAATTTTGTTTTCCTTTGATACACTAGGGTATGATGACCTATCACATATTTACCCATGACAGGACTGCTACAGAAGGAAGCAAGCGTAACAGGAATCTTGAGCGAATGTAGCTAAGCTTGCATTGTGAGGTTATGTTATTTTTTTTAGATTCTGTAAAGAATGTGTAGCATGGGGGAGACTGTGTTTGTGTAGCCCTTTTCATAAAGCCAGTTCAGCCTTTTGAATGATCCAAAGTAACAAGTTGTATGAAATGTATGAGTCCCTGGAATCACASGGGAAAAAGGATGACTGCTAATCCTGGCCCCCATTTGTAAAAATGTCTTTTTAGAAAATGTCAGGGAATGAGAAATCTTGCTGCCTTCAAACATGTTTCAGTAAATGGAGTTCAGCTCCAGCCTGAAGTCAAATACCYGCCAGACATCTCCGAGATTCCTGGGGCCAGTCTCCCTTGGTTGCATCGCCATGAAAATAAGAGTTTTGGCCGGGGTATGCAGCTCGTTGTGGCTGCACTTTGGGTTGTCCTTATCACTYTCCAGCAGTGCTCTTTAGCCAGYTCTGGGGTTTTGCTGACTGAGGACWTCCTGAAATTGGCCTGTTGGAGTAATGYCAGTCTCTCCCAGACACTGCAAAGGGTTTCTCTGTTTCTTCCAAGTCAGCTGATCTAAGAGGAGCTGCTAATCCTAGCAGCAATGGAATTTGACCCATTTTCAAGAGGTTGATTATTTTTCTCTTGCTGAAGATAAGAGCCTTATCTTTGTCAAGTTTGGGTGAAGCATGGGCTCTGTATCCCAGACAGAGGAGTGTACCCTGGGCTGTTCAAGCCTTAATAAACAGTGTATTCTCCTTGAAAACAGATTTTCTCTGATGTGGGAGTAGATGTAWGAGTTTTATTATCAAGCATTTTATAAACTTCATTTTCTCATCAAAGGGCTATCTTGATCATTGCTTAAAGACAAAATTTGGAAAAGAAGGGAGGTGCTAAGTTAGGGGGTTCAGAATAAGCAAGAAATTTGCTGTTTTTTTAGAAAGCTCTCTCACATGGTGTTGGTTTGAGACTTTCAATTATGTTGTTATATTATTTTTCCTTACAAAATGAAAAGTCTTTATTAGCTTCTAAAACTGTCATATAGTAGGATGTTMTCTGAAACTATCACAGGACCTGTTGATTGATAGCAAACACTTTTGTATCCTGAATCCCTGTKGGATTTGCTACCACCCTTGGATACTTTGGTTGTTTTGAAGCATGTTTCTTTTATTTTAGGAAACGGTGCATAGGGCATGAGGGTCTGTTTCCAGAGCAAACWCTTTACCCTGCAGAACTGAATTGCACTGAGCTGTCAGCTAGACTGAACTAATGTTTTTGAAGGAAAATGACACGGCATCTCAGTTTGATTCTGATGCTTTTTGACATTCCAATTAAAATATCAAAATGAAACTCTTCACTTATTGTGCTAACTGAACTTGGCTTTCAAATTTGTATTTAAAAAAATAGAAGGAAATTTTTAATTTAAAAGATGAAAAATAGTATTTCTCTAAAAAAAAAAAGTTCTGTAGCAGTGGGAATAACTACCTGAATACTTAATAAAATCAGATTTTGAGCAGCTCAATTGAAAGCGTTTCTTTATGTTTTTTCGTTTGTTTGGACTCCCAAACAAAAAGTGACATTCARTCAGACCTAGGAAGTTGTTTTGTGTTACAGGCAATATTTTCTATCCCTAGACTATGAATGGGTCTATGTGTTCTTCGACTGGGCTTTTGTCAGCCAAAGATTATGAGGAGGAAAGACTGAATTTTGGAATTTTGTATTTCCAACCCTCACCAACATGAAGTTTGCATGTTCTGTTCAAAGCGCCATTAATTTATGYTGGCTCTGGGCTCAGATTTGTGTGTTTTCCTTTACCTGGAAACATTTGTTTTGGAGGACTGCAGGGTTGTGCCTTAGTAATGAGATTTCATTGTGCTAAAAAAAATTCCTTGAGTTAAAAACAGATTTTATGCTGGTTTTCATATAGATTATTGCCTTCTGCAGGAAATATTAAAGGTTTGGTACAATTCTTGCTATTTCTAATAGCAAGGGCAGTCACAAACCAAACCTGTGTGGATTGAATGGTGACTTCTGCCCTCTGAAGCGTACTCAAGGGAAAGCTGCTCTCAGTACCCATGGAGTGTGCCAGCCTGGAGAGTCATGCCAGGGAGCTGACCGTTACTGATGCAGAGAAAACTGTGGAAGAAAGCAATGGAAAAAAAAAAGCCAGGTAGGTCTCAGGGTAGAAAGGACTTGGGACTGAAGACTACTGKGCAGTTTGTATCTCAGGAAGGCACTGAGTTGGATGGAAAACAAGCTGCAAGCAAGAGCACAGTGGATAGGTAGGAGCAGTTAATTTTCAGTTCCTGTTCTCGCCTTGTCACTTGGAACTGTTTCCATCTAAAAAAAAAAAAAAAAAATAAAAAGTATCTGAGTTTATCTTGAATCATTCCTGGCACAATCATGTGAGTTAATAAGACTGAATCAAAAAGCAGCACCTGAATCTGAAGATTGCTAAGAACTTCTCCCATTAAAATTTAAAACAACGTTTTCCTCAGACCTCCTGTAAAAGAACAAGCTCTGTGGAAAAAAACCCCTATGTTCTGGCTATAGCTTAAATGACAGAATTCAGGAGAGCTGAAGGGTAAGAATTGTACTTCATTCTTATTCCATTCAGTTTCTCTTCATTTACTCAGGTGAAGATCAGCCTTAGTTTTGAAAGTCTTGGCTTATGTTGCTTTGCTGTATTCTAAACATTGTAGGGTTTTCTTGAAATGCTTAATTTGATCTGAGATTGGCTGAAAGCAGCTTCTTTTCCTGCATCAATCCAAGAAGATCAGGTGATGGGGGATGTCTGGTTGCTGTTAGTTCATTTATGTATGAACAAGAGAACTTCATTTATTCCCCCAATAAATACTGCAAAAAAGAGTAAGTTATTGGCTCTGAGGTAACAGGGTTTGACCAAAAATTGCTACCTAGCTCTGAGGTGATCTTTCTTGATGATCTAACAGCTGATTAGGAMTCATATGATAAATCTCAATATTTTTCAGGTGTTTTCTAAACCCTTCATTATAAGTTGGGAACCCTTCATTATAAGTTGCCTTGAAATGGAAGACAGTGTATCAGAATCACTTGAAAGGCTTTTGTGTGAGYTGAAGAGATGAAGGAGAATATTTTCTTCTCTCCAGTGGCAGCAGAGAATTGCAGCTTTGCTGGAACTTTCAACTATTCTGTTTTTGCAGTCAGTATTTTTCAAATGTAATTTAGTGGAGAAAAGACARGGTGGTCAGAAATCAGGCACAACCTGATAGATGGCAGGAGAGATTTCCAAAAGTATCAGAAGGACATACAGATGAAAAAGTTCTTCTCTGATCTCACCTATAGCAGAGAAAGTCCAACCAATTTATGTGGGCTGCTTGTTGTGCTGGTCCCAATCCAGGGGAGGCTAATACCACRTGAAGTTCCACTGGAGCTCCAATTACTTGGGACTTGCACTGATGTCAATCTGGCCCAACATGCTCACAAACTGGCCTTGGTCTCTTGTCTCTCAAGCAAGACTGGAACTATCTTGTGCTTTTYACAGGAAACTTGAAAATGAAAGAAACCTGCATAGCTTGGTTGCTTAAAGCAGAGCTTGCCACCTGTGAMAARTGGCTTTGGGAGCTTTGTCACCCCMTTTTGGGGCACCAGTTCTGAGGTATCTAAGCAGGGCCCCATCTGCTCTGAGCATTTCGGTAGATCAAACYCTTTGTAAGACTCTGAAAATGTAGGTACTTAACTTTCTTTGAATCTCTTGTTCCTGGGGATTTTCAAAGCCACAGACTACTGATTTTGTAGGATTTTTATGGTCCAGTGGGGCTGTGTAATAAATTTTGCTTCTGAAGTTTTTCACTTGTAAACAGTAAGAAATTTCTTGTTATAATGAGCACTTTGCTCTCCTTCTCCTAATCCCTCTCTCTGCACAATACTGTAACTGAACATGAAACAAAAGGCACTCTGCCTTTCTCTGAACACCCAAGATATGATAAGGAAGCCWGAATTTCCCACCTTCCTCCCCCAGTAATTGAACTGTTCTTGTCTGAGAGAGTCTTCTGCTTGTTCCTGATTTCTCTGATACACATCCCTTCTCCAGAGCCCCTGCCCAAATTTTCTGTGGGAGTGCTATGATTGCAAGCCATGTACCAGCTGGCAAGTTCTAAGCTCAGGCAATGTGCTTGCACCTCCATAAAACCATGGGGCTCTGCTCCGTTTCCATAATTCTATGGTTGGTTTMTTTTTCCTTATTGATTCCATCTCTTAGTAATTCTGCCTCTTCTAGCCTTTATGATAAGCAAAGAGCACGCTTAAAATCTAYCCAAACCACAGAAGGCTTGTTTGTGTGTTTACATGTTTTTCTGAGCTGAGCAGGGACTACCTGATATATTTTCTAGCCTTAGAGTGTCAATAGTTTGTGACCTTTTTTTAGCATGTTGGCAGTGAGACAAATAGCTTGGATGTTTTCTCCTGGTTTTGGCAGAAGGAGGTTCTTTCATCGTAGGGGAGGCTTTAAGGTTCTTATACTGGAAGCATAACCTCCTAATCTCAGAAGGYCTGATGTGGACTTAATATATTTTGGTGATAAAATATGCATGAAAAAAGGAAAGATGGCAGAATCAAATCTAAAGCAGTAGTCAGTGGAGCATCGTTGCTAGGGAGGAAAGTATTTTTTTGCCTGTTGTTCACCCATATAGCATTTGATCCTTAATGTACAGCTGCCACATTAGGTCTGTGTGTGTGCAGCTGATGCCTGACGCACTAAACACAGTGCATATGAGGTTATGCAGCTGTTTGCACCTGCAAGATGCCACTCTGCCAAAAGGCATGGACCATTTTCTGCTCATTCCTTCTGCTCTGTGTTTATAAATAGCCTCATGGTGGTAGGAAAGGGTGAGTTTTTATTGGATATTATCCTATTGGATCCATCAGCTTCATGGTGCAGCCTCACTGCAACTCATGTGGTGGAAGAGGGAAGTCAGGAATTAGCAGTTAGGGTGCTGAAAGCCACACTATGAACAGCCTGGCCCCTGTGCTGTTCAGAATCATAGAATGGTTTGGGYTGGAAGGGGACATTGAAGATCTTCCAGTTCCACSCCATGCCATGGGCAAGGGCACCTTCCACTAGAGCAGGTTCCTCCAAGCCCTGACCAATGTGRCCTTCAACACCTCCAGGGATGAGGCAGCCACAGCTTCTCTGGGCAGCCTGTGTCAGGGCCTCACCATGCTTGCAGGCAAGAATTCCTTCCTAATATTTAATCTAAACCTACTCTTTTTCAGTTTGAACCCRCTCCCTCTTGTCCTGTCACTACATGCTCTTGTATTCTTGGGGTGATTTCTCTTGCAGGTCTTGCTGTCTTCCACATGGTGTCTGGCCCGTGTTGCACCCCCTGTGACAATGCTCAGAGACTAGYCTGAGGAGAAGTGTTGCAAGGGTGTCTAAACAAGCACTGCTCTGAGAAGGGGTGGGAGGAGGTGGAGCTGCACCTGGGACTTTTAATGGCAGAATAAATGGGAAGGTGGAGGGCAGTGCTCTACAGTCAGTCCAGCGTGCCTGCTGTGCCTCTGTTCTCCTCCCCTATGATCTATGAGAGCATATTGCTAGCACCAAATCTTGAAAAAATACATATAAGCAGATTTTCGTTTTCTCTTGCGTTCTTTAAACTTTAGTTACCCATCGGCGGCTTTCAAGATGACAAGAATTTTGACAGCTTGCAAAGTGGCGAAGACTTTGAAAGGCAGATTGAAGTTTTGCAATGTGTCTGYTGATCACTGGAGTTTCTCAAGGACAGGTACCAGACTGTTGAGCGTCAAGGTAACAGTGACTGAACTACTGTGCTTTAATAGATGTGTTTGGCATGCAGAGATAACATGCTGCAGATAACAGGACTTGCCTAGAGATGTGAATCAGAGCAGATTTGTCTGAACCCTAAGCAAGGGGTTTGCTTGGCTAAATGGTTTTATTAGCTAAGCAAACACACTTTTTGTCTAGTCGGGGATGGAAATTATAGGGTAAATTACACCAAAAGGTAGAATTTCAGAGTTTTAGTTCATTTTTAGATGGTATTTTCTTTAGAAAGAGCCTACATTTCTATAGGACTGTAAGCTAACAGAAGAGATCTTTCACTCCATATAAGCATGAATTGGCTGGATATTTTAAATTATGTATTACTTGAGGCATGCCATTAATCCTATTGGATCCATACAGAATCCATTTTCAATGTATTAGAAACCACAATGGCTCTGAGATTAATTGGAGAGGTARATGACTCTTGTGAATGCATCAGTGTATCAGCTCTTGATTTACTGAGGCTGCACCACTTAGAAGACTTCCCAAGCTTTCTAGTGTTCTTTGCTGTGGGAGCTGGAGTACATGGGTGAAATGGGAGTGTGAGTTCTGTTGCACTGAAGTGCTGTGTGAGTTCAGTTAGGATGCACTTTGCATTGAAAAGGCACTTTTGCAATTGTGTTGAGTTGAATGAGCAGAGCAATAGAACTAGTAACTGAAGGAGAGGTGTTTCAGAGGGTGGTAGAGAAGAGCAATGAGAGCTTTGAGCTTCAGGTGCTGCCTTACCTGGCAGGGTCGTCTAGAGGGCTAATCAGTATCATTTCTGTACACTGAGGACTCAGATTTCTCTTACCTGTCCCACAGYCACTGATTTTTCAGGACTTCTCTGAGCTCCTGGCAACAGACCCATTATTTGATAGGACAARGGCGGGGAATAGATTMAAACTGAAAAGGAGTAGGTTTATRTTAGRTACTAACAAACAATTCTTTACTGTGAAGGTGGTGAAGCACTGGAAAGAGTTTGCCTAGAGAAGCTGTGGCTTTCCCATCCCTGGAGGTGTTGAAGGCCAGGTTGGACAGGGCTYTGAGCAGCCTTCCAGTGGAAAGTGTCTCTGMCCAAGGCAGGGGATTGGAATGCAGTGATCTTTAAGGTCCCTTCCAAYCCAAACTGTTCTATGCTTCTATGACAYTTWTRAAACAAAAACTGGCCACAGAGGAATACTGGATAAGGCAAGAAGTATTCCTGTTTATATGCCTTGGTTCAGCATGTGAGTTCCCAGATTATCTTTATCTCACCTGCATTTAGAAACAGAGCTCTCGTGGTGAACTGGTGAACTAAAGTCCTTGCTGCTTGACCTCTCTTCCCCTACTGCACAGTGCACAGCATGAACTGGTTGGTACCTTGGTCAGTGTCCTAAAACACAGCTCAGTAATCTTCCTTCCAGCAGATTAATCCTGCCGGACTTTGAGAGTCAAGACTTGAGAGTCAAGACTTTGGCTTGGGAGGAAGTTACTTCTCTTTGTAATGAAAATAGTAACATTTTGGTTACCAGTGGTTACCAGTTTTCACAGCTGCACCATTTGAAGAGGAACTAGGGCTCTGGCATGAGGAGCAAATTCCTTGGTTGTTCTTCAGACATGAAGAACTACGTTGGTTTGATACCTACTGCGCAATAAAATTATGTCAGAGCCCTCAGCTGGGGCAGTGCTGTCTTCTCACATATTCCAGGGCAGGTGCTGGCTTCTTTTGTTTBATTTTGAAATCTCATCAGTGGGTTAAACATTTTCTCTTGGTGTGATAAGGCAAATTGCAGCAGTTTTGAACAATCTCTTCTTTATGGGTTTGTGCTTCAGATTGAAAAAGGATGGAAGAAAACGGAGAAAATATTATTGATGGTATTTCTGGGTGAGTGGAACCTGTGAATGCACTAAGAGGTGCTGTTGRCAAATGTCAGGATGTCTAGGGGACAGAAGGGCAAGATTCATGTTTGGCTGCCTGGTTGGGATGGCCTGTAGCATCAGGCTGCTCATGCTGTGCCTTGTGGAACAGGAGTCCATGCAGGTACACTCAGCTTCACAAGGGTTTTAGAAACTGTCAAGCCAACAATGCAGGGCTTAAGAGTTCTGCTGGGCCTCCTTGCTTGTCTCTGTTGTTTGTGATACCTCTCTTGCTTTTTGGAGCTGGTTCAGTTATTTCTGCCATGCTCTATAGAGCACAGCAGCTGGACACTGTTATGTACAGGRAAGTAATTCAAACACACTTCAGTCTGTGGTTATCAGTCTGCTGCAGGAAAAKGCATCTTCCACTGGTAAATCCTTGTAGCACATGATTAGGATTGCTGATCCAGYTTGATGTCAAGACACTCTCTTTCTTTACACATCCAGAGTTAAATTCAGGTAGTCACAGCTGGTAGGCTGGGTCGGATGCATTTTTATACTGATGGGTTAGCATTTGAATTTTGGGTTTAGCATCTTCAATGGCAGATTGAWCATGTTACATACATATTTTGTCAGCCATTCAAGGATTGCACAGTACCAGACCTAAAAGGTCACATTTTATAATGCTGAGGCATCCAGTTAAGAAGTTTCACGCTCATGAAAAGTTGATTCCCTACTCTGATGGTCTTACAGTACCAGTTATTCCAGTGTCTATTTATCTGTGCTGTAAAGCTAAAGGGTGATTGCTTAAAGTAAACACCACCACTGCTGAGGACAAGAAGAATAAATACCTGTTAAGAGAGCATTGCCAGGTGAAACCCTTGGAAGCTATTTTAATCTTAGTCCCAGAAACTGCAAAAGCAGCCAAGGTTGTTCAGAACGGATTGAGCTCTTTTTCTGTTTCAAAGTGTATGACAGGATCTATTGCAGAGCAGCCAAGACCTGCTGTGCATCTGAAGATCTGGGTCTAGTGGAAGATTTGTACTTGCACTGTGACTACCTGACTTAGCACAAGATGCTGTGTTCACCAAACAGCCCCAGACAGTTATTATGTGACACCTTCTGCCTTGACACTCACAGTAGGGAAAGGTGTTTCGTTTTGAAACTTAATGACTTGAGTTCAATGCCTGCAGGATTTTGTGATGTCAGAATGAATGGAGAGTAAGAAGTCTGTGGCTCTTCAGAACTCAGCTCAGATTTTAAAGCCAGCTCTACAGGGTTCTTGGGATTCTGTTTGATTCAGAATATTGAATACAAAAACTTAAACCTTTCCTGGTCCTGGAATTTTGCTTGCTGGCAGTGACAGACTTATACACGACTTTTCTGTGGGACATGCAGAAACAAAAATGAAAGAGGCTTTCTAATATATATGTGCAAGCAGTAAAGCAGGATGTCTGAAGAAAAAATTTAAGGAGGAGTCATCCTAAAAAGCCAACCTATTGCATAGCTTTGCATCAGAGCATGGAAGTTARGTGTAGTTGTGAGGCAAGTGACCAAGCAGTGATGCATGACTGGCCATGGTGTTCCAATCAGCATTAGAGGTATTTATGAGAAATTTGGGGAAAGAGTGAAATACAAAGTAATTAAAGTCATGGCCCCAAGCATGCCAGAGTTCAAGAAATATTTGCACAACAYTCTCAGGCACATGGTGGGATTYTTGGGGCTGTCCTGTGGAGAGACWGGAGTTGGATGGACTTGTGGATGATCCTTGTGGATCCTTTCCAACTCAGGACAWTCTATGATACATGATGCAATGTGTGGACTAATGGCAGTATTAGGTAAAAATYCAATTCTTCCATTATTGCTAGCTTAAATGAGCATCTTGTTGCCCTTATTGCTTTTTCTCACTGGGAGATTTTAGGAAACATAAAAAAAAATACAGTGAAAACCTCTAACATATGTAAGTTAAGTATTAGCATGAGGGAGAGGTGGTAGTTATAGCAGAATGCCTAATAATAATAATTCCAAGTCTTTATCTTGTCCAGTTAAACCCAACCTATGTGGGGAAACACGATTGTGGGGGCTCACAGGTCCATATTTCCCTAATACATCACATCCTTCAGTTCTAAAGAAAAGAYGGGCATCCCTAAGTGAGAGAGGGGCACAGAGAGCAGACTAGAGACCCCTGAGGCTCTCTGTAGGGCTATTTAGCATCAGCAGTTTCAGGCTAATCAAGCTTCTTTAAAATTCAAGAATGGGCAGAGAGATTGCAGCTTGAATTTCTTGTCATTTAATGCACTTCTGAGGCCAATGTAGTTAAATAGGGATGTAAAAGTAGTACGAGTATTAAACAGGTGGCTTTTAACAGTACAGTCAGTATAGCTGGCTCCGTAAGGAAAGGATTGGGAGAGCCATAAAAACCACCAGGAATGAGCTACAAATGTAGTCAGGAATGACAGGGAGGTGAAGAAAAAATTTTTGAGAGCTCACTTTAGAAACTATTTCCGATTACTGTGAAAGTATTCTTCAAATGTATTTAGGACAGCTGGAAAGAAACTGGGAAAGTGACTGCAARGGAAGCAGAGACATGGATTAAAGGTTAAATATGAGTCACAAACTACTCCAATCCTCTTTTTGGAGGTGAAGGAGACATAAAAGGAGGCCTGTTCCCAGGCCATAGAGATTGGGGGAACTTAGTGAACTGCTACTGTTGGGAAGAGAGTCCTTCAGCAGCTCAGGGTTCAGCTTCACCTTGCCAAGACAGACTGGAAGAGAAGAACTGGACTTACTTGRCTGTGAGGGAAGAAGAGGGAAATGTACCCCTTCAATTTCCAGTAAAGGAGTTTATAGAAGACATACTTYGAAAAGCAAATTATACTGTAGATAATTTGAGATTTTGATGACCTTTATTATCCACTTTTTCGATGGGAAGGGCTGCCAAGCAGGGAACTAACTGGAAATAGTTTCATCTGATTTCATACTTCTCTACGAGGTTGACTTTTTTTTCTTTTAACTGTTTCAATGTTTTCTTTACTTGATGTGTGAATTGCTTAGTGAAGTGGGACCTGAACTAGTTGCTTTGACAAAATGCACAAAATCTACATCAACAGCAGGTCCTTTTCTGTTAGCCATCTCCATCCTCAAAGTTCTTAAAGAGTACTGCAGCCTCTCTAGAGCATAGGGCCCTCTGCTAAAGGTAAAGCTGCCGAAATGAAGGAAGAAGGAATCAGATTGCAAATGGCATATCTCACATTAGGGGTGTGTGGCAGAAACATTTTAGTTGAGATTACACCAGAGATTTATTTGAGGTTATGTGGGGATGCTTCTGAG
This sequence comes from Malurus melanocephalus, assembly GCF_030028575.1. Classification (NCBI taxonomy): domain Eukaryota; kingdom Metazoa; phylum Chordata; class Aves; order Passeriformes; family Maluridae; genus Malurus; species Malurus melanocephalus. Next base: position 1,801,903 of record NW_026623252.1, read on the forward strand.
AAGGGTGAAGACAAAAAGGACTTCACAGAAGGGGATATTTTTTCTTTCTTGTTCTTTTTTTGAAAGAGAATATCTCTCCCAACTGATCTCTGATTGAGCCAACGGGCCTTCTCTATAGCCTGCCTTCTCTATAGCCTTTAAATTACTTTTCACCTTAAAAACAAAACTGAAAAAACAAGGTAGGCTGGCAGCTTAGGGATATGATAATWCCTCCACTGGAAATGTAAACAAAAATAATTGCTTTGAGAATGTTCAATGAACCAATCACTTAATTAAGAATAATAAATCAAGAAGGGAGAGAAACATTTGAACATCTATCCCCTGCTATAGCTGAACTTGCAGGCAGATTATGATTGCTCAGGGACATTCTTCTGCATTAGTTGAAACACTGTGTAGGGTCTCTAATAGTATAATAGAGGCCTCTGTTCAACAGTAATTATGTCTGTGCTGTCTAGTGTAGAAGGGAGGTGGGCTGTGGTGGGAGGAAGGCTGTGCAGATTCCTATCAAGTACTTTAGTGAGGGTGAGACTCTAAAGCTCACAGTGATTGTTCTGGGGTTTGGCCTTCAGCACTCTGATGAGTCTTAAATTTTCTGCTCATTCCACCATTGTGGACTTTGTTTCTTGAAGGATTCTGCCAGGTTTCTGCAGTGAAAGGTGCAGGGAGACTGGGGAGCCCAAAAACCTGCCATTTTAATTTGGTTTAAACTTAGGGGATTTAGCCACAAAAATGCTGTCTGTAACTGGGAGGGAGGAGATTTTGATCTTGCTGACTAAATAGTCCAATGGTGTGGGAAGGTTCAGAAAATTATGGCTAAACCTTTGGAGAATCACTAGATGTTTCACATTAATGAGGAAAAAATGGCAAGGCTAAAAGCATCCCAGATGTACAGAATTCAATTACTTGGCAGTATAGTTTGCTTTTTAGTGTGTTTTGCAGTACGTTGTAATTGATCTGTGTGGTATTTGTAACTGTAGAGGGGATCTAGATGAATGTTTGTCATGATGGTTACAAAATGTTCAATACTGAGAACGAAATTTCTCCTTGCTGTGATTTTTTATCTGATCTACCGCTAATGGAAAGTAACTCTCCTGGCTCCTTTATGCAGAAAATTGATCTTGATTTTTCTTTCAAAAATCCCAGTAAGAGGAATAGTTCTATAAAAGAAGCCAGTATGAAGCTAAATCATGGTGAGAGCTGCTCCCTGTGAACACGCTTCATAYATTTCCTGTAGCACAGACCACTGGGATTTTTGCACTACTGGTCACTCTGCCTGTACCCAGGAGAAGCTGTGCTTGCCTTCCAGAAGTGAAGGTTTTTCAGGGTCCTGAAAACTCAYTGTCCAAATTCTTTTAAACCCAGAATCCATTGGCAAATCTATTTACAGCTTTGCTTACTCTTTGTCTTCCCCTGCATGTCACCAGTGATCCTGCTGACTGAGGGACTCCCAACTCATTCTGTCATTTCTGCTGCACCATATAGTCATTATTTATTTATTAGAATGTGGTGYTCTCCAGTGGTTTCCCATCCAGTGCTGTGACAGGGTAAGAAAGGTTTCATTTCCAAGTGGGGCCAAAAAGGGTGATACATTTAGTCTTATTATGTGGAAAGGCCTATTGTGGCAATGAATCTCTTAAGGACTTCTGTAAAACTCACTCTGTCCCATTTGCACTGGCTRTAAAACAGTGGTGAAGCCTAAAAGGAATCCCACAGTTAGTGTGAGACTCAGTTCTGCTAAATACTCTCTGGAAGAGCTATATTTTCCTGTAGGCTGCTTGTTTCATAGCTGCTTCTTCTAGGAAAATGTATATGTATCCCTGAGGTAACTGAGACCATGAAGGTCCATCTGATCCATGAGTTTCTCTGGTTTTGTGTCCTACAGCAGAATAGACTGGTATTTTGATTTTTGCTGTCAGACACCAGTCCAGCTAAACACACACATTTTTAGAGCCCGTGCTGTATATTTGCAGCAGAAGTTRGGCACCTGTCAAAGGTAAGAGCTGGGTGACAGCCAGCAGAGTCAGCAGCAGGTCTTGAGCAAACATTCAGGAGGCAAGTGATCCTTTCCCTATAGGGTTATGATGTTGTTAAATTGCAAGATCTAATATGTGGAAGAAATGAACTAAGGGATAGGGAARGGTGATCCCACAGTAATAGCAGCACATGCTCTGCTTGTAGTGAGGTTTGCCAACTCATTAGAATAAAAATGTTTCCTAAGTGTCAGAAAGAAAAACGGCATCAGACTAGTAAAAGAGATGGTATCTCGGCAGCAGGGAATGGGAGAAGGGCAGCAGTGCTTACACTGTGAAGCATGAAAGGCAGGTATCCCAGGTATCACCAGCATAAACATCAAGCCTTTTCCTCCTGTGTTTGAGTCTCTCCATGTGGCTTTCTCTAGGCACAGACAGCGAACTTGGTGCTGGAAGATGGGACAAAGATGAAGGGCTATTCTTTCGGCTATCCAACCTCCACCGCAGGGGAAGTCGTGTTCAACACRGGGCTCTCTGGGTAAGGCAAAGGCAAATGACATGTAAGCATCAATACTTCTTGGAAGCTTTTTGATGTGTGGAAGCTGCATTTTCCAAGCTGGTAGGGTCCTGATCCAAGCAGGTAATTTTCTATATAAGGCTACATTGTAGTTCAGAGRTGGAAAATTAATGAAGAGATCTCAGGCAGGCCTCTTGTCAAAGTATTTCTGGTGATAAGCACCTTTGAAGACTGATCTAACTAATGATGATAATGGGATACACAGGGTTCTTGATCACTTCCTACTGAGTTACTGAGTCAGAGCAGAGGAGCAATCTGTTTTCCCTCCATTGCCCAGATCAACTTTAGAGGTTTGAAGCATCTGCAGCCTTCTTGGTAATGGAACTTGGCTTCTGAGTACAAAATTTTTAAACCCCACGTTTGTCACCTTCATGACCCATCCCTTATGTMATTTTTTGGGTCATGCCACRGGTAAGGAGGCTTTTACACTCTGTRYCCTTTCCAGCTAAATGATRGGATCARATTCATGCCTAACCTRGCACRATTCTCTGTCCRATTGAGTGGTAAAARCCTATGGCTGWATTAGGATGGCAGCCAAATGCTGCCAGTGCTTTTGTTGGACAGCCTGGGCAGAGGGACTCTGGACAGAGGAATGAGGCTTTTGGTAAAGACAGGGACATGTCCTTTGGAAGCTAAGTTGTTCTGAAGTTGTTGACGCTTTAGCTTCTTCTCCTGTCACTCATAGCTGTCTTTGCTCATCTGTATTGTGTTCCCCAAATTCTGCTCTCTTTTGGAGAACTCAGTACTCACAGGATGAGTTTTTGAATTTATCATTGGTTAGACTGTTAAATTTCTGCCAAGGGGAATCAGTTTGCAGAGTTTTGCATTAGGAGACAATTATTTAAATATTTTGACAGCACTAATTACTGGCTGTGTTAATATACCTGTCAACAAACCACTGTTTAATACTGAACAGAATGATGGAGGGCACCAGAGTTCTCTTTTCATTGATAGATTATGGGCAATAAATCTTGGCACATCACAAAAGTCAAGGAGGACACGAGGAATTAATTTCCTCTCCACATGTTACTGTGGCAGTAGAAGTTGTGTTTGCTCATTGTCTAATCATTTGGAGAGGATGCTGTGACAGAGAGATCTCTTCTGTGCTGGGGAGCATATGGGCATTGAGAGAACGTTCAGAATAGAAGGTGGTATCTTCAGAGCTCCCTCTGCAGAAGATGACCTTGATTGATTCAGTGAAATGGAAGACCAGAGTTTGCATGAAATGGAAGACAAGAATTGCAGAGTATAAAAGTGGCAGATTTCTTACCATTCCAGGGGTTGCTATCCATTGAAAGGAGTCCTGTAGCTGTGCCTGCTGCTCCTGATCACAAAGATCAAGAGCTGTGTATCCAGAGGAAACCAGGTGTCTCCCTTCTCCCTGCCTGCATGAAGGAGGTGCCCAGGCTGCTGGGGYAYGCAGCAGTGTGTCASTACAGTGAGCAARAGGTTAGTGTAGGGGGTACTGATARGCCTCAGAYCTGCTYTCTGTGRAGTGGAKGTTTCTAGTGCTGAGTGGGGTCAGCATGGGCTCTGTSCTGGGGTGACTAACAGGCTGCTCTGCACCATTTCTCCCCATCTGGACTCCCACCTTCTCATTCAGGTCAGAGAAATGGGAGACAAAACACTTTATGTGCAAACAGTTCTCAGGCTTGAAGTAGCTGAAGATGGCTGAAATGTTGTCATATTACTCTGAAATAAAAGGCAGAGAGCACTCTTTTGTGGGTGAAATGTTGAATTTTTGATAGAAAAGYATGAGGATGRACTTTGCAGAAACATTTGCTGAAAAAATAAACCTACTGTTGCAGCCATCTGTATAGGAATAGAAAAAAGGAGATTTCCAGTTAAGAAAGAAGAATTACAACCCATAAAACATCCCATGTTTGAAAAGACTCCAGAAAGGCATTCACTTCCAGTAAGTCTGTATGTGTTTCCCAAGATATTCTGGTGAGAGAACAGGTTGACAGGAATTTACTGAAATCAGGCAGACCTTTGGGCAGGCACAGCAAGGATCAGACATGTTTGGAGCTCGTGTTTCCATCTGCTTCTCTGTGCTCCACATGGCATTTTTCCTGCTTAAAGGGTATTGTTTGTGCTGAGYTCTGCCTGTACCCTCCACCCAGACCTCTGTCCTTGTTTGCTGATTACAAATGACATGTAAAGGTTAATTACATTAGCTTTATCAGTAACAAGGAGTCTTTTTGAAGCATAACCAATTAGCTCATAAGGAGAGAGCAACACCAAGTGAGTGCTTGCCATACACCTGGTACTTACTACAGTTCTGGGATCATGTTGCACTTTGTGTRGTTGGTTACCTGCAGCAGCAAATATAGATTTGAGCAGCAGAAGAGGCTTACCTGAAAATATTTCCTGGCCATTGTTCATTTGACGTGTCATTTCTCAGAGCTGGCTGGTGTGCTGTGTTTTCTGTATCTGCTAGCARCCATTCCCACTTTCGTGAAGAGTATCCCAATGTTTGACAATTAATCTTCTGGCAATAAGTCTGGTATTCCATAAAAATGTCTCTTGCGACTGGCTGATATCTGGTAGATGGCTGGAGTTGCCAATTAAATATTATTTAAACAATACTGAAAATAATAAATTATATTTTGTATAGGGCAGATTMATCCTGAAGTGTCTTTATGCATTTAGCTCAATATTTGCACGAATATCTTCATCTGTTGCTAAATTGCATTTACTTTTAGGTTGAAAACCAGCAGCTTTTTTAACGGATTGCTGTAACAGTATGCTGCAGTACAAGGGAGAAGTGAAGGACTTCACTTTGAAGCTGAAGTATAGGAGTATTAGATCAAATATACCCCCTGTTTGTGGTTGAAAGTGTGACTGAATCTACTAGGTCCAGAGCCAATACTTTATGGAGTCCTAGGTTTGGCCTTCTGTTGCAGAAGAATGTTCCAACATGCTTTTAGATCTGTCCTTGCTGACCAGAAATTCTTCAGCGCCTTTTGACTAGAAGTGGAATGCTGAATGCCAAAACATGGTCTTCAACTAGCCTTCTTCAGGGATACACAAAACAGCTTCCAAGAACTTAGGAGTCTTGTTGGGTGAAATGAATGGTGCTTTTTGGGTAGGAACATAGAGATTTCCTAGAAGAGAGACCAGGCCTCTGCTGGGAGAAACTGCAAAAGTGGGACCATGACAGGGCTTGTTGACAGAGCAGATAGGAGAGAAGGACTCARAGTAGTAAAGAGGAATCCCAAAGACTTGTATATGTGCTCCACCACAAAAAGAGCMGTTACAGCCCTGAACATCTCAAGACCTGCAAGCTCAAGTGTGAGGAAGGGATGAAACCTGGGCAAACAACTGTGTTGTGGGCTGGCTTTTCAGTTGGAGCCTTCTGTTGCCACTGAGAAGAGGAAGCTCTGGCAGTGCGTGGAGGGAAGGGCACAGCAGGGCTGAGATCTCCCTGCCYTCTCCCTYCTTGCTTCTTAYGTTAAATCACAAGGACTCTGAGTTYGTTGATAGCTTCTGTACTTTTCTTAAATGAAACATGAGAAGCCAGAGTCTTTCCTTGTTCTCCATGTCAAATKTTTAATCACAGGTGGCAAAGTCAAGGTTTAGTCACAGATGTTTGCTTTTTTTCTGAGAATATCTTCACATGAATACCATTTCTGTCTTTTTGTCATATAGGAATTCAGACCTGTCTTCTTTTCACTGGATCTTTTCCTTTTGACTCCAGACCAATGTACTTTTCTTCTACTGTTTCTTTATCTAGATACACTGAAGCCTTGACAGATCCCAGCTACAAAGGACARATTCTTACCCTAGCTAACCCCATAGTTGGGAATGGTGGAGTGCCTGACACGGCTGCTTTGGATGAAATGGGCCTCAGGAGATTTCTGGAGTCTGATGGGATCAAGGTAATTGTGGGAGTGTGTGCATAGAGTTCACTGGCTCCCACACAGAAGAAATCAGAGATACTCAACCTTTCTTTTTCTTCCTCTGGATATTGTCATTTGGAGGAATGATGGCAAAAGATACTCCATTTTATTTCTGTACCAAGCCATGTGCCTTCTGAAAGTATTTCTTYTGAGGTGAAATGACTTTTTTATACATAAACTCCATTGAAAAATKGAGCTGACTTGTGAAATGAGATGTTACTTAAAAGTGAAAAGTTTTCTTATATAAAACATTTTGTCTTGTCTTAAGTTTCCATTTTCTTTCTTTAAACAAGAGGTGTTCTCTCAGCTCAGTGCAATTTGCAGCTTTGGTTACCAAGCCACATTCTTCTATGGATTTCCTAAGTCAAAATGCCCAGGTATAGTCATGAGATAGCCTGAAGTCTGTCTACAATATGGTTTATGGTGAATGAAGAGTGAAAATTGAAGGTACAGGGTATGTACAAAGTGATCCTACAGTGCAAAATGACATTTCTTTTCTCTACAGGTTTCAGGTTTGCTGGTGCTGGATTATAGCAATGAGTACAGCCACTGGCAGGCTACTAGGAGCCTGGGAGAGTGGYTGCAAGAAGAACAGGTAAGCAATCTAGAGATAACTRCACARRRMYTRWYSKRRWKGRAARGKKRRSCYTTTWWTTTKTGCTTTTTAGTGCAGAAACAGGATTWGAACTACTCAGCAGTTTATGAATGGAAATAAGGAGTAGAAGTGAAGAACTGCAGTGAGACAGCCTTAGTAAGATTGCTGCTGAGATCCTGAGCTCCTCACAAAAAGTCRGGCTGGATGGGACTCTGAGCAATCTAGTCTAGTGAAAGGTGTCCCTGTCCATGGCARGGGGTTGGAAAGAGATGAGCTTTAAGGTGTCTGCCAACCCAAACCATTCTATGRTTCTTTGACATGTTCTTTTCATCAAAGTTATTTGGCTGCTGTCTTCTTTCCATTTTAGCTGCTTTTTCTCTAACTGATCCTTGGGTTTTCTTCAGGTGCCTGCACTGTATGGGATCGATACGAGAATGCTGTCCAAATTAATTCGTGACAAGGTATGATATTTTTCCCTTGATCCAGTTGCATTAACTTTGCTAATTCTGGGCCCTTTCCAGGTTCAGGAAACACAGAGTTCATGGTGCTGCAGGGCTGCCTTGACTTCAGATGCTGCTCGGATCCATATACTCTTCCAAAGGCTTCTGTACTGCAGGGTGATGCTCTGATCCCAAGGAGCCCCCTCTCCCTGGCTCTGTGCTGAGTTTCCTGTCCTAAATAAGTGAGCCAGCACAAGGTGATGCAAATGAAAGGCCTCAGGTRGTGTCAGGAACAACAGGTAGTAGTATCAAGTACATGTTAACTCCGTAAATGTCAAACAGAGCAACAAGTCTGTCAAGTATTGTGGATATTACTTCACAGACAGTGCCATTGAATCTTTGATCAGTGGAAATTCTCCTGCTCCTCTGAGACAAAGGAATGCCTACATCATCTAAGCTGTATTCCTGATTTTCTTTGGTTGATGCCTGCTGTTATTTTCCATAGTCATTACTTTTCTCTGTTTTTCAAGAGCTGACAATTGAAGGACGTGAGTACGATTATGTTACTGAATGAAGGTTAATGTGAAGGTACACTTCACACTGACTGAAACAGAGATCAAAGCCAGTCTGAATGGAAATGTGCCTTGGAGGCTCTTTTCCAATGGGTTATTTGACGCTGCTCTTTTCTTTAGGTGGTCAATTTGCAGTCTGCAGCCCAACCCCATGTCCCCTTTCATTCCACAGAGCAAAACAGGAATGAATGGGCTTGAAGAGAGAAATATTTGTAGAAAGGAATTCTTATAGGAAGATTTGGCATTGTCCTGCTATTATTTATAGCATACAAGTGCAATTTAATACAATAGAAAATAGCGATATGTTTTCTGCTTTCTTAAGCTATAGAAGATCACTGTTCCTTTAATGCAAATTAAATACTTTCAGGGTTTGTCCAGTAACTTAGCAGTATATGCTAGTAAGTAACATTGTACCATGACTTTGAGTGGTATTGTGTATGGCTTTTAACATAGTGCATAATGTCACTTTTTCACCCAGTTTTCTCAGGTTGCAAAAAATTTTCTTAGTTTTTCTCTCCATGTCTCTTGAAAAATTGGAGGTGACAACAGGGCTTTCTTGCAATAAATACAGGAATGAACAATGTCTTGTTAAATGGGACCAAAGGTAATTGCAAGGCACCATTTGGCTGAGAACTAGGGCTTTAGAGCTTTGTCATCAGCATTTATGGAACTCACAGCTTGGTGGCACTCAGAATCATGGCTCTCAAGCACCACTCAGCACCCTGGTTCCCAAGAATTGGACTTGTTGAAGATGATGATCCTCTCAGGTCTGCTTCATTTGAAGCAGCAAGGAGCAGCTTTTGGCGCAGGGTGCTGCTCAGGAAGACGTAGGATGTCAGCCACTGCTAGGAGCAAAACTCTCTCCTTAAAACTTGCCCTTATTCCTGTGCATGGCAGTGCAAGATATTGGCCATTACTTGCCCAAGGGAAAGAGCAAGGATACTTCAGTTGTGGGAAATCAGGGAAATATCTCAAAGGAGAATCACTAAACCCAAGGAGCAATCCCAATGTGAATACTAGTGTAATATCCACAGAGCATGCTGAGTTTAACATGTTTGATCATGAAAGTGGGATGTGATAAATTTATCACAAAATATTGACTTCCTGTGTTTTACTTTCTCCTTCCATGCTTGAAAAGTTCTGCAATGCACACCACATCCCCATGTTGAGAAGAGGTTAACCCTAGATTAGATTAATTCTGCTTACTCCAGGAGTGGGGCAAAGCAAAAGCAGGGCGTTTTTTTTCCACTGAGAACTATAATGAGAAGAAGGGTATACTGCTGGCAGAACAAGTGTCCTAGCTTCTGCCTGGTGGTAACAGCAATATAGAGTASGACTTGCTGGAGGTGATTTTTGTTTTTAACTGTTTATTCAGAATACAGCTGTGCTGACCTGCCTCCTACATAGCTCGCCTTGCACCAGTTCTGCTCCCTTTTAGCTATCCACAGGAGGCAGCTGAAAACCTCACAGTGGGTTTCCAAAATCAAAAAAGCTTCAAAYCACTTTGTAGATTACTCCCAGATCCACACACAACAGGTATGTGGAGATCTGAATTCTGATCTTCTTGGAAGACAACTCAATTTTATGTCACAGCACAGCTTGTCAGAAYTCCTATTAACAAATTTTACTGCTGATAATGTCTCTTCCTTGAATGAAGGGATTTAAACAGATTTTTGATACCAAGGAAGGCTCATAGACTTCTGAAAATGCTAAAAATGGTTATAAATTGCCAAGAAACTATCTTTATACACCTGGTCCAGTTGCTGTGCTTGACAATACCTTGTCCTAGTGTTCCCGGCTTCTCTTTTGCTCATGCTTTGTTTTTTTTCTGGTGCATTTCCACAGGGCACAGTACTTGGGAAGATTGAATTTGAAGGTCAACCTGTGGAGTTTGCAGATCCAAATAAGCAAAACTTAATTGCAGATGTTTCAACAAAGGTGAGAAGTTCTTCCATAGTATCAGGTCTATACACTCCAGGAAGTAACTGCTCCCCATTTACCCTGGGGATTAACCAGTTTTTCTRAACAAACTATATGGGGATGCTTTCTAAACCATGTACCTTTCCAGACCGTWGATGGACTGTTCTCTCAATATCCCTGGTGCTCCTTAGGTACAGTGTTGGAGATAAAATATGGATTGAGCTGAGCTGATTATGTGTGTGAACCACGCAGTGATCAGTTACAAAGACAGAGAGGTATTGTGGATACAGTTAGACCTGGTATGTGGTGGACATTTTCAAAYGTAAAAAGATTTAATAAAAAGAACAGTTGTTTTCCTTGTAAAAAAATTCAGGAGACATGACAATAATATTTGATAATCTGTGTTCAGGCATAATTTTGTTGGGGTAATTCCAGGAGAGATTTCTAGATATCAAAACCAGACCAAATTAGGAATCCCATGGATCTAGTATTACTGGATTTAGCTGCTATGCCCTTAGAGCTGAACATACCAGCAGTGAAGTTTTTACTCTGATAGCTGGGCATGGCAACCATGTTCAACTACCAGCTGAGAAGAATGTTAGAAATCACAGGATGCAGGAAACCAGGCCCATACTAAAAATAGTAACGATTCATGTACCAGCGCAAGGGCTAACCTCTTAAATTGTGGCCCCTTTAGGGATTTAATTGGAGGATAAACAGTTCCCTGAATTCTTAATCCCATTGACTGAAGTGACAACTGATTGTATGAGACCCTTTAGCAAATTCCATGCTTGCTACAGTGTTTGCTGCTCCTTCAAGATCAGTGAGGCTCTGGGTGAACTCTGCAAATRGTTGCTTGTGTACTCTTCTGCACACAAGCTGGAGTGTTAATGGCATGGGTGAAAAGCAGTCCTGAATATTCTGGCTGGCAAGCAAGTGGGAGTTTGAAGCACTTTCCATCCAGGCTTGAATTTACAGTAGTAACTGGTATGCCGGAAATACAAAAGCTACCTTGCAAATCTCACCTTGGCAGATCTCCCCAATTCATGCCAATGCCTCCACGGTATTTTGAGTCAAGGCCTTGTCGCTACACAGAAGAATGGCAATGGCTTACTGAGTTTGTGATCTCAGGATTGCATGGTGCAAGTGTGTGCAGAATCTCAGAAAYAGGGAAGTTTGCTGATGCTAAACTCTGCAATTACTTATGAAGAATTACTGTAAAGGTGCTCAAAATAGCTTCTTTAAGGGAGATATAATAAAATTAACAGTGTTTTGSTGGTCTTGTTATGATTATAACTTCATTTTATAGTCTTAAAAACAACATCACAAATAAAGTTGTAAATGAGATAAGCTGTTTATAATGTTGGTAATTACTAGACATGATTACTTATTTGTTGCCGAATGGTGATTTTCATGTAAATCAGCATACAGTATGATCAGGAATCTGCTTATCTATTTTACACCACGAGTGATTGATTTTCTTATTATATTCTACCCCCTCCACCACATTCTTTAAGTGCAAGTGATATAATAAAATTCCCTATCCAGGGCAGGGAATGTAGAAAGCTGCCAGTATTCTGCAGTGAATCTTGTTGGTGACTTTTTTGGAGCATGTGATTGTCAGGGTTGCAGAGCAGATGAGAAGTATTTAACCCCTCCAGGCTAAAAGGTCACATCTCTCCACACAAGAAGCTCCACATACTGTTTTTGGTGTCAGTGCTAGTACAGCAGTTCTTACTCTCCCTGACCACTGGTTTGCAGTCTTCCCACATAATCCTTTCAGACTTAAACACAGGTGAGGGAAATCCTCTGGTTTCAGAAGGAATATATKTGAACAGTTCTCTGATTCAGCTGCCATTCTAGTTTCTGTCTAGATGCACTCTTGCCCATACGCATGGGACAAGTCAGCCTTGCTCCCCTGGCATCAGCAAGATGACTGCACTTCATCTGAAAATCTCTAACTGSTTATCTGGCCTTTGTCTCTTGGGTGGCAATAATCTGTGAGAACTGGCTTTTTGGTTCACTGCTAATGAGGTGACACACTGGAAAAAAAAGCTTGTCATTAGCTATGGAAACAAGTGATTGCTTACGAATTGCATTGCTGCTGTAATCAACAGTATATAAAAGAGCATTATAACTTCTGCTTTCACRGAAAGATGAAGGAAGCACTAATGTCTGCAGTGTTCTTGGAGATTTCCACATAAATTGATTAAGTACCAGTTGCTGCATGTTGGTGAAAAGTTACTCTACTGACCACATCTTCCCTGTTTTGGAGATAGGGTGTGATTTGTTATTTACAGCATGGTCTGTCTTTTTATAGGAAATCAAGGTTTATGGCAGAGGGAATCCGATTAAAGTTGTAGCTGTTGACTGTGGGTTGAAGCACAACGTTATCCGTCTGCTAGTGAAGGTAGGTCAATATTTGATATYCCTTGGCAGTTCTTTTGCTTTGGCAAAGGCCTCGCCTGTACTCATGAGGCTTCCTTCCACCTGGACACCATTCTCAAGTTAGCAGCCTTTCTAAAGTGAGGTTCAATTTTTAGGATGATKTTTATGGACTGGGAGGTGTTTTTTGCACTTGGTATACTGTATTGAGGGGATAAGTAAGGGGACCTGTACAGCAGCCTGTTAGCCATGGGAAGGAYCCCAGAAAATGAGTTTTCAAAAGATGAGGTTCAACTTCTCTAAAGGACAACAAAGGAAGGTCAACCCARCCATGTTAGTAATAAATAAGTGTGTGTGAGAGAATGCAATGAGGATGGTGTACGGCTCAAACAAACCCAGAGTATTTGTGGAATGTTAATCCATGAAGATATTAAAAACAAGGTGGCCCCAGGCCTGTGGCAGCAACCTGCCTTAAAGTGGAAATTACCCCTGCTTTCAGCAGGATTGGACCTGATGACCTCATGGTCATGAGGTCGTGAGTTACTCTTTGATTCCAGAATTCTCTGAAAATCTTTTCCTGTTTTTAGCAGAGTGATGTAGCAGTTCTTGCTTCTTTAGCCACACAGGAAGAGGGAATGTAGTGTCCTCATATTCTCTAGATTTCCCTGATTCCATTTTTTAATTAATGTGGATGTTTGTCTCAGTTTTGATGTTCAGAACTACRTCTGGCATGTTATAGAACAGGGCTGTGAAGCCTAATTTAGCAGTTAGGATRAATGCACTGTGTAAAAGTGAACATATGTTCCATGTGTACATTCACACTGTCCTTTGGTAAGTTTTGACCTCATTAGTGAATTTCAGAGTAACTTGTCAAACAGTGCTCAAAGATGCTGAGTCCACCAGTTTTGTGAACGTGATATGGTCAGATAGTGGAGAGAAGCCTCATCCTGGTCAAAGGAGATAACTGATGACTGAGATACAAAGTCAAGCTCTGGGACATGAAAGCATAGGGAGAACCTCCTGATAATTCATTTGTTTCTCTCTTCCTTTCATTTATTCTTCCCTTACTTGTTTTTTGGKTTTTTTTTTCTTCTTYAGMGAGGTGCAGAAGTGCATTTGGTTCCATGGGACCATGATTTCACGTGCATGGATTATGACGGACTCATAATTTCTGGAGGTCCAGGGGATCCCATGAAGGCCCAGGAAGTGATTCAGAATGTCAGAAAGGTACAGTTCAATGACTATAGGGTGACTATACTTATTAATTTACCTTTTTTCAAATGCTTGAAGTAACAGTTGTACTAATGTGTTATGGGCTAAATGTTCAGACATTTCAGCTGCCTGGAATATTCCTCATGTTGGTCCAGTGGGATTTGCCTCCAGACCAATAGTTACAACAAGGCTATATAGACCTTGGAGAACAATACTTGGCAAACAAAAYGACCACAATAATCTTACCAGTGCCTTAAAATACCCTTTACTCTTTCAGGTCCTCTCTGGCCCTAGGAAGGAACAGTCTGATTTCAGATCTCTCACTTGGAATGATACCACACACTAAATGGTTGTAATACAATGTTGTTTATCCCCTCTGTGTAGTCTGATCCCTAGCTGTGGTCTGAGGCTTCCCTCTGAACCAGAGGAAAGGAGGAAACTTTCCTCCRTAGGCTGTTCCCCTCCTGGCATTCAGTTTTGTCCTAGGTCTGTGAGGGAACTAGCATGGTTTATGCTGGAATTGCTGGATGGAGATATTCCAACATCCCTTGAAAATCTTTTCATTTTAGGTCCTGGAGAGCAATCGCCCAGAGCCCTTGTTTGGAATTAGCATGGGGCATCTAATAACTGGAATAGCAGCTGGAGCTACTTCTTACAAGATGCAGATGGCCAACAGGTGCATCATCTCTCCTGCTTCCTAGGGTCCAGACAGATGAGCTCAGCACTGGAAAGAGCTATGGATCTCTCTGCTGCCATGCTGCTGGCATCTCAGTAACAGTGCYCCTTCCTTTAATTGTCCTTGCCTTTAATTTAAACTACCATGTCGTGCTCTACTTTTTTGAACGYGTTTTGACAGTGTTTGATGTAATTGATCGCTATCAGGATGAAGAATCCTAGTTTCTCCTAGGATTTATTATTTTTGGATTGGCTGCCAGTATTGAACTGCTACTATTGAACTGTTATCTATAGCCCCATAGTTATCAGATTCTCCTAACTGTGGCACTTGAACACATCTGGCACTTCTCTGATMATTTTTTTCTTCCAGAGGCCAGAACCAGCCTGTCCTGAATGCAGTGAATGGACAGGCTGTCATCACTGCTCAGAACCACGGCTACGCCATTGACAGCTCCACTCTCCCACCTGGCTGGAAGCCTCTGTTTGTAAATGCCAGTGACCAAACAAATGAGGTGAGTTTGTGCTTTATTCCAGATACCTGCACAGAGAAGTGTCAGGTGAGGAAAGACCTGTGGCTTTATTTCACCTCCTGAAAGCTTGGTCTCACATTATCAAGGCTAAATTTGTTGATTTGATGATCTACTTTRCTTGGAGCCTTGCCTTACAGTCAGGGTAAGGTGGGTACACCACTCTACCAGTCCCRCTGCACTGGATTCCAACAGTGACTTTATGATTTGCCTTGAAAAGCTGCTGTATTAATTTCCATGATTTCCCTATTGTCGATGGCGCTCACTCAGCTACCATTGTCTCCGGACTTGTGCCACAACAGTGGAAGCCTTGTCACCATTTTGTTTTGATGGTTCTGTGTTTATCCTTACAGAAGGATATCTAAACATGGAAGGGTATCTAAACATAGACAGTTGTTATCAAATATTGATACAAAAAAAATTACAGCTGTTTTTTTCAATTTTTGAAATGAGTTTATTTTCATTGTGTTGACAAACTAAACCCTTTCATTTCCAGGCCATTCATGTTTGTGTTAGATGAAATTTAGAGACAAAGGTGCTAACGTTGGGCATGAGTCTTCTGGATCTAGTAGAATGATGCTCTTTCACATGATCTAAAAAAACATTTCTGTGAGATCCAAAGCAGCAACAGTGTCCTAAGCCTTCATAGATAGAAAGGGTTGGGACCACGTTGGTTTAGCATGGGATGCACCAGCAGCATCAGGGCTGGAGAGTCTGTCGTGTGCATRTTGCATTCCTCAATTTGAAAAACAGGAAACATTTCTTGTGGCTGACCTGACCCATCACAGCTGGACAGGGCCTGCACAGGTTTCCAAATACTGACAAGCCACAGAATGAATATTTTTAAAGGTATTTTTATATAAGTAGAAGGAACATGAGCATTCAGGGAGAATGTGACAGACTGATGGAATTCTTTACTTTTGAGGAACTTCTCTATCACCATCTGGTGTTAGGGACCATGAGCAATGGCACTTACAGGGCAGTGTCCCAGGGAATCATGCTTCTTGCTGCTATCAGATTATATTCAGATGAGAAATAATTTCTTCGTGGTTCCAACTGAAACTAGAAACAGTCTCTAAACTCAGTTTAGGTCCTTCATCGCGTTGTTTGTCCACACAGTAGTCAGTCCCTTTTACCATCTCAGGGCAGAGATAAAAGCCCTGTGTCTTCATTTACAGTGAATTATAGAAATCAGTAGTGTGACCAAAATCCATTTTTCTTATGACAGAACCAATCAGCTTGGGATGGTTATACCATTCATTCCGTAACAGCCTTATGTCAGGTGATCTTTTCTTACCAGGTATGTTTTTCTTCTCTTCCCAGTCCCAGGATTGTCTCTGCAGGGAGCCCAGTGTACCTTCTCTGTTAGATGCTTAAAGCTTAGCAGTGTTTGGTGTTGGAGTGAAAGTGCTTTGTCCACCATGCCCCCTGACAGCTGAGGGTTGTGCAGGCCCTGGAGCGCTGACAGCAGAGCATGGGAATGAAATGGGTGTCAATTTGACAGCTCTGAAAAACACATCAGTCCTTGGGTCTTCAGCACTTACAGGGAAAAGGTGTGGCTTTTTGTTCACTTGGTTGCTTGTCAGGAGGTTTCTAATAGAATCTATAATTCCTGCAGGGAATCATGCATGAGACCAGATCGATTTTCACAGCACAATTCTACCCAGATGGMAATCCAGGACCAAGGGACACAGAGGTAATGTATGAGGGCTGATCTTGGCTTACTTTCACATGGCCTTGTGAATACATCTATCAGCTGGTGTATCAGTTGGTGATGGTCCTAATTCTTGGGTCTGGAAATGTCAGAATCCTAGCAGAGGGCCCAGTCATGCATAGGGCTTGTGTCTGATTACAATCAGGAGCAAGAGRTGCATTGACTTCTCAGTACTTTGGATCAGTGGTTCCATTCACATGATATGTATGTATTGAGTCCTGGTGGCATTATCACCGTGTTAGAAGTTACTAAAGTGCTTAARCCTTTGCAGGATTGGGCTCAAATCTCTTGCAAAAGAGATTACAAAAGGAATAGGATTTTATCTTAACAGTAAAAAATACTAGCCAGATGCTTTGTAATAAAATCATTACTTTTCTAATACACTTTAGTTCCACTTTCAAATTTTATAATTACTGTAGAGTTATGTAAATGGATTCATACTTCCTCACTCTGGTTCTCCTAAGTGAAATGAAATTTTAATCCCCCATCTGTGACTTCATACAAATTCTGTAACTGGTTGYGTAGTCACAGAATATGACTAAGCAGCATCAGGGGATGGTGAAAGGGAGAAGAGGCATGTTTGAACATAAATAAGCTATTTAGCATTTCCTGAGAGAGGAAGATGGAAGAATACCTAGAAATGCTTCTTTTAATCTTAATTTGAAGATGTTTATACAACCTGCAAGTAAATCTCGGTTTGATAACACGGTTCTTATCCCGATAGGCTTGCAGAACCCATCCATACTCCTTCCATGGTAATTCCCAGCACCAGCCAGTGTCAGGGGCTGTGTGGCAGAAGCCTCTCAGGTGTGGGGCAGGTGGGTAGCCTGTCCCACTGGTGTCGCTGCCTGATTCCAATACAGGAATCATTGCTGCCTGCCCTCCCTGCCTGGCCAGAGACCACTTTTCTGGCAACTGCMCTGGGATCTCCTCTGGAAGGCCAGTGGTGATTTCTCACAACTGATATTTAACTCTTCCTGCTCAGATCCCTGCTCTGCAGCAGGCACCTTTCCAGATGGTTGCCTGAGCTAGTTCAGTGTATGCTCTTCTGTGTTTTAGCTTTTGTGCCCGTTCACTTGTTGCACTGGCAGCCACACAGAAGCAGAGCACACAGACAAGATTGATGTGTGTTTTCTTCCTGATTATGACCTCTCTTGAATGCAGTTTTGTCAGATATATCAAAGTTGTTATATACATTTCAAATAATGATYCCTCTKCTCAGGTGGTGTAAAYCAGAGTGCTGAAGGCAGCAGRGCAGAACTGATTACATGAGCTCACAACTGGCCTGGGTTTTCYTTCTTCTCTTGGTCTATATTTAGTTCAACATTGGCAGTAAATACATGTGTTTATTTTTTCTAGTTCCTATTTGATTCGTTTATTTCCCTGGTTAAGAGAGGGAAAGGCACCACCCTTTCCTCCGTTCTTCCCAAGGCTGGAGTGACAGCTTCTAGAGTGGAGGTCAGTGTACTGATATTTTCAGGCCTTGTCATTAAGGGTGGGAGTTATTAATTCCTACTGAACTCACTGCACAAAATAGCACATGGAAATCAAAGGAGGCTTTTCTTATAAAAGTCCTGACAGCTGTTTATCTCACAGTCATCTCTTGTGTTATCCCTTTCTTTGAAAGAGTTTTAATTTCTGATATTTCATGTATTGTCTTTACAGTTCTCCCGAGAAAGGTAGTCTCATAGCAGTATAATGAGGTGCCCTGGAATAATCTGACCATGAGATTTTAAACCAGCAGTATAATGTTGGYGTTTGGTTGCTTCACAAATAAGTCTGAAGTTCCTAAAGTGAGCTGAATTTTGTATAACTTTGCTGTCTTAGAGGCAGCTAGACTTAGTGGGCAGCTAAACTGAGGCATGGTTCTCTATAAGCACATGATACAATTAACACGTTTATTGTAATGCCCTATCCATGAGTCACATGTTTCTCTAGATGGAGATATATGCAAGAATTCCAGTAGAAATGCTGCAAGTAAAACTGAGGTGATTTTGTTAGTGACTTTTCTTTTGAAAACATGTTCTGTAATTTAAGGCTTTTCAGTGCTGCAGAGTCTCCATTCATTTCAACATCCAGTACACTGATATTTTTCGTGCCATTTGACACTTGCAGGTCTCCAAAGTTCTCATTCTAGGATCTGGTGGTCTGTCAATCGGTCAGGCAGGGGAATTTGATTACTCTGGATCACAGGCTGTGAAAGCCTTGAAGGTGAGGAGACACTCTGGAAATATAACCTCATCTTTCCCTTCTCACAGCTAAACTGATCCTCCAACTGTGTCCAGCTGGGGCAGGGAAACTGGTGAAGATAAATGACTGTAGGGAAATTTAGCCATTCTTGCTGGTTGAGTGATGGAGTTAAAGCACTCTGAATTATCCTCCAAAAAGAGATGTTCTTGGGGTTTCCATCACAGTCTTCAAGCAGATTGTTATTTGTGATGTGTTGCTCCAGGCTCATTAAACTGAATGGAAGTGAGGAGGAGGAATATGGTCAGATGTACCGTAGCTGAAATTATTGAAACTTTTGTGTTATGTCAGCACACTGCAAGGTAGACAGCCAATAGTGGCTGAACACTTGACWACTGCTATGCAAAAGATTTTGAACCCTTTATCAAGGTGGGTTTTCTAAATGATATTTATTTCAAATGGGACAAACTTTTTAAAGGTCATATATGTCAAGTTTTGTTTCCAGAATAGGTCCTAGAACGGTTGCTAGGGCAAAAGCTCATGTTAGGAGAAGTTGTACAAGGGTAGAGTGTCCTGTGATGAGGTTATTACTGGTAATGTAYGAGTTACCCGGGACCCCAGTTCAGGTCTAACCTCATGTGAAGACAGAGGAGAGAGCTTGCAGAGGCCTGACAGGGTCAGAGCAGAAGTGGCAGCTGCCTTCAGGTGAGGTGATGGTTGTGAGTGCTTCTGAGGCTATTCTGATGTTAGGAACATTCTATTCCTGTGCTGACCCTGGGGTCAGGGAAGGAAAAAATCAGTCTCATTAACATTAAATATAACCTGGGGCTGCTCTGAGTTTGTCCCCTGTTGCAACACGTCTGATGTTGCAAATACATCTCGTATTGCACATGATTTATTTGTGTCCCATATTGCTGTTGCTGACTGCTAGTTCAAACTGACCACATCAAGRCACAAGTRCRAGCCAGGGGTGGAGGATCCCAGAGYTGGGGAGTGTCAATAATGACCCATTTGGAAACGGGGTGTCTCCTTCCTTTTTTCTTTCTCTCTCTTCAGTCCTTTAAACTCAGCTTGGGTTTGTGGGAAAAAGTGGGGGTTTTTAATGATAAATCTCCCCAGTTTGACCTCCCACAGTGCCCTTCCCCTTCATGGGCCACCCAAGAGCTGCTGTGATCTCTAGGCTGACATCTATCCATCCATCTATCCATCTATCTATCTATCTATCTATCTATCTATCCATCTATCTATCTATCTATCTATCTATCTATCTATCTATCTATCTATCTATCTATCTATCTATCTATCTATCTAATCTCTGCCATTCCAGAGGCAGAACTTGCCCTTCCTGACCTTGCCTCTGGCAGAGGCACTTAGGGCAGCATGCGAGAGAGGAGTGGCTGGTTAGCCAGGTAAATTGAAGAGCACGGTTGGGAGAGAACAGACAGTTAACAGGAGACGAGAGATATTTCTTTCCCCTTGGACAGACATGATTATGCTGGATTTGTTGCTTTCTCTTCTATATACTTAAGTGTGTTGAACAATTTCAACCAAATTTTTGAATTATGTAGGAATCACTATTYCCTCAAGATTCACAGGCACAAAAGTAAAGAATTGGCATTATCTCAGCCTGATACAAGAGACCAGAATTCTCTTATAGGAAAATACATATTTTTTTTAATCCTGCTGTTGGTAAATTGCATGATGAACCGCATCTCTCATTGCTSCTGCTGCTGTTAGCTTTTTCCCCACATATGTCTATTTTTAATGCAGACTTTCATTTTTCAGGAAGAAAATGTGAAAATTGTCCTCATGAATCCAAATATTGCTTCAGTGCAGACAAATGAGACTGGCTTAAAGCAGGCTGATGCTGTCTACTTCCTCCCCATCACTCCACAGTTTGTCATTGAAGTCATCAAAGCAGAGCGTCCTGATGGATTAATTCTGGGCATGGGTGGCCAGACTGCTCTCAACTGTGGTAAGTGTGATGCAGGTGCCTTGACACTCCATGCCAGCAGAATCATGTTTTTTTACCAGATAGCAAGAAAAATAATAGAGGACAAGACCAGAGGAAATGGCCTCCAGTTGCACTAAAGAGGTTTACATTGGATATTGGGAAAAATTTCTTCCCTGAAAGATGGTCAGGCATTGAAACAGGCTGGAAGTGCTCACAAGGTGTGGTTGTAGCACTTGGGGACACGGTTTAATGGCAAATGTAGCAGTGCTGGGTTAACACTGGACTTGTTGATATTAGAAGACTTTTCCAACCTGAACGATTCTATGATTGTGCCATRTGTTCTGCAGATTTTATTTATGCAGGCATCCAAGCCCCACATGCCTCACACATTTCCCAGGTTACTGAGGGATACGGGCAGAGATATCAACTATAGGGGAGTGAGTCATTGTTAAGCTGTGAACATGCTATCAAACTGCTGGGTTTGATACTCTAAAGTAATTCATATGTCCTGCTTTTTATCTTAAATCTTAGTTATCATAGCTGGATTGGGGATATTTTGACCACCTTGAGGCAGAGATTAAAAGGAAAAGTTACCTGAATTTAATTTCTTGCACCAGTGCTCATCTGTGCTGCTTTGCTCTGTGGTGCAGATGATGGCCAAGCAYTAACTGTATTATTATCCCAGGTTTCATAAGTGCAATGACAGAAAATTCCATGTTATGGTTATGAGTTCTTAAAAAAAAATAATAAAATCAGCCATTGATGARGCCAGACAAGTTGTCAGCTGATCAGATATTTTTTGAATACTTTTTTCTTTCTAAATTTTCTTAGTTCTTCCCCATGTGAGGATGGTGAGGCCCTGGCACAGGTTGCCCAGGAGAAGCTGKGGCTGCCCCATCCCTGGAAATGTCCAAGGCCAGGTTGGATGGGGCTTGGAGCAACCTCGTCTGGTGGAAAGTGTCCCTGCTCATGATAGTGGGTTGGAATGAGATGAGTTTTATGGTTCCTTCCAACCCAAACCATTCTCTCCTTCTCTAATTCTATGATTCTTCATCTGTTGTCAATCCTCAAAACTTTGTTTCTTCTGCAGGAGTGGAACTGTTCAAGCAAGGAGTGCTGCAGCAGTATGGTGTGAAGGTCCTYGGTACATCAGTAGAGTCCATCATGGCTACAGAGGATAGAAAGCTTTTTTCTGATAAACTAACCGAGCTAAATGAAAAGATTGCTCCTAGCCTTGCAGTGGAATCGGTAAATCAGATAAATTTGAAGACTGATTGCTATTATTTTTGTCCATTTCACTTAGTTAAAATATTTCTTGTTTTATGGAATCAAAGCTGAATGTTGGATGTTGTAGTGTGTACTCTTTCGTCAGCAGTCCTTGGTGATTAATACTGTCACCTTTTCACTCATTTAAAATGAATGAAAATGCAATTCAGCACTGGGAAAACATAAATTAATTTACCCATTGACAAGAAAAGTAAATTATGTTGAAATAGCTCCTGTGTTAATGCACAGAGATATTTGACATGTTGGGGGTACATTTCTTAAATCTCATACATGCCACTTAGAGGTAGGATTCCAGGTCCCAAAATCAGCAGTACTGAAATCTTTCTTGAGGATTGGAGTATGAAAACRAAARATTTGTTTTGGTGGAAAGGCCTATYTGAATTTGGAGGAAATTGAAGAGGTTTTAAACTGGGAATGTCTTTTGTAGATGTTATTTCATGGTGAAATCTTTGAAGACAGACCATGTAAGGACATTGTCCATGGCAGGTCAGCAAGGAAGTCTACATAGAAGTCACCTCCTTAAGGATATGTTCCAGTTTTCTGCTGTTTGGCAGAAAAAGAYAATATTATAAAGTGAACTTTCATTATTTTCATTTTATATTCAGAGAGTACAGTGTCTTACTGATGGGGTTTCCAATCTTACTCTTGTAACCAGAGTTGAAGATTTTATTCMCCTGAATTTGCTATCTATTTCTGAAATGTATTCCACTCTCCTTTAAGGTTGAAGATGCTCTGAAGGCAGCTGAAAAGATTTGCTACCCTGTCATGATACGTTCTGCTTATGCCCTTGGTGGTCTGGGRTCCGGCATATGTCCAGATAAGGAAAGTTTGCTGGACCTTGGTACAAAGGTGTGTCTGGAATTGCAAACTTTTTGGGTATAGAAATGAACATCTGATTTTCTTCTAATGTCACAGACTCTGGAATTGTACATATCTTACCTTTCATCTTATCTGYAAAATATTATCTTGATTAGCAACTGCTGTCCTTTCATAATTCCTGCTGACTTGGATAATGGAAATGGCTTAATGACAAGTCTTTTAAATGCATGGCAAGTCATAATATCAGCAAGTTTTTTAGCAGTTTTTGTCTGAAAGCAAACATATTAGCCTATATTCACCTACTTTAATGAGTAAATGATTATGAACAGTGTCAAGGAAATAGAAACATTTTAAATGCTGGGTGATAATGTGGTCTTAGGGACAGAAGAGCTGGGAGGCATGGGCTTCTTCTGTGTTTTTGTCTAAAGATGATAATTTTGCTAGGTCAAAAGCTCATTTATCAGGATGATACCTCATCATTTGACAAGTACCAGCTCTCTCTGGCAATAAAGACAGCTCATCTTCTGTAGAAAATCTGGGACTGTTTAAAGATTTGCTGTGAAAAGTAAACAAAAAATGGGGAAAAAAAAGCATTTTTTCCTTGTCAAAAATGCAGAATTTGAGGAAATATAACTATATCCTCATGGGTCTCTAAAATTCTTGTGTTTGTCTTTTCCTGGTTTGCTGAGACCCTTAYCCTTCCACAAATACTAGAGATGCTATTAAAAGCTGTATGTGCAAATTACTTTTTTTGTCATTTGTTCCCACCCTCTGTTGTCATGCAAACAGATCAAAGTCAGTAGGAAAACTCCTGTTTTTTCAGCAAAAGAACCCAATTTTGATCAGCACATTGTGATTTTTTTAAAGTGAGCCTGCTACCTACTAAGGATCCCCAGATTCTTATCTGCAGGGCTGCTCCCAGTTAATACTTCTGCCAGGTGTTTCTTCATCCAAAGCACAAAGTCTGGCATTCCTATTTAAGCCCATTAATCGTGGCATAATACTAAAATTGATCTGAATCTCTCTGCAAGGCTTCCTGTCCCTCAGAGAGTCAACAGCACCTCCAACTTTGGTATTGATATTTCAAAATTTACATTGAAAACCAATTTGAGTCTTGTTGAATTAAATTTGGATGGTCATTTCCAAAGCCCAGCAGAAACTCTTTTCAGTTATGAAGGTGATCTGTAGTAATTCAGTGAACTGGCTTTTCAGGCACTGAACTGAATTGTTTATAATTCAGATAACTGAACACTGGGYATTTGATAGCAGAGCTAGTTCAGGTAACCTGGCCTTGAGGTTGTGTCTCCTGAGCCTGCTCGTTGAGTGAAGGAAGACACCAGACACAGCCAGGACTTGTTTGCAGGAGTGTTTAAGTGTTCCTGCTACATCCCCTCCAAGACAGTGTTGCTTAATCTGGGCATGAAGTGACATTCCTCAAATCTTTTTTTATGTGTGATTTTGGCAACTGAGCTAAGGGCAATATTTGAGTAATAATTTAATGACAGAGGGGATCAGAGTGAAGAGCCAATTCATGGGCAGCATTATATTAAGAAGGATTGCTAAAATATGGATTGATAATGTGCACACCCCTTTCTAGGGTTTTAAGCAAGTATTGATTAATGTTTCCTATGTGCTAATATTAAAGCCATGTATTCATTTAGATTATGCTAACTTACCAGCAAACTGTTTTTTTTGGTTTTTTTTTTTTCATTTTTGCCTCGTATACTGAGGAATACTTTCAAAATTAGTTTAAGAATAAATCATGACCCTTGCCTCTGGTTAGTATGCCAATGACAATCAGCATTATCAGTGCTATTAATTATGTAGTGTTTGCTGGCACCCACACTCCCATCACTTAGTAATTTTGCTTTTTGAAGCTTTCTCCTACTGAAGTCCTTAGGGCTGCCAAAAAAGCATGTCTGTTGCATGATTGAAGCCTTAGATATTTTTATATTYCTATGTGTTATTTACATACCATTGCAAACACACATGCCTAACCCTTTTTTTTCCCATCATGTCATGTAAGTATTTTCAAATGTGCCTTTCAAATCACAGTAAAACAATTTAGAAACAAAGAGGAAAGGAAAGGAAAGGAAAGGAAAGGAAAGGAAAGGAAAGGAAAGGAAAGGAAAGGAAAGGAAAGGAAAGGAAAGGAAAGGAAAGGAAA
>NW_026623252.1:1827070-1862967 GCF_030028575.1 Malurus melanocephalus
AAAGAAAGAAAGAAAGAAAGAAAGAAAGAAAGAAAGAAAGAAAGAAAGAAAGAAAGAAAGAAAGAAAGAAAGAAAGAAAGAAAGAAAGAAAGAAAAGTGCAGTTGTTCTGGGGTGTCAGCTGATGTGAGGTAAGTCACAGAAGCCTTAAATGTGAAATATGCTTTAATAAGGGTTTTGGTGCGGGTTTTTTGGGCAACGTTGTGCAGTTTTTTAGTGTTTATTATCTCTAATGTATTTCCAGGCATTTGCAATGACTAACCAAATTCTGGTGGAAAAGTCAGTTGTTGGCTGGAAAGAGATAGAGTACGAAGTTGTGAGAGATGCTGCTGATAACTGTATTGCTGTCTGCAGCATGGAAAACATTGATGCTATGGGAGTCCACACAGGTAAGGCACAAAGTGGCTCAATGACTTTTTTTATACTGTGCCTTTCTGCCTGCTGTGAACTTTGTGGTTCATGAAGTGGGCTGTAGAAATGTTGTTCAGGACCTGAATACAGCCAGATAGGATGTGAAACAGACTWAACCTACATCTGTGATTGTGTTTTCCATAAGATGTCCTAGACTGTCCAGTTCTGGGCTTCTATTTATGGTTTTCATCAGCTGTGCATCCACAAATTGTAACCTCTGGGATAATGTTATTACTAGTAGTGGGWTAGCAAAGGCCACAATTTTCTGCTGCTGAGCTGCATCTCATTTTCCTTCTCTTCTACCTTGTGACAAACAGGAGATTCTGTTGTGGTGGCTCCATGCCAGACACTCACTAATGAGGAGTTTCAGATGCTGAGGGATCGTGCCATCAAAGTTGTCCGACATTTGGGCATTGTAGGAGAGTGTAATATCCAGTTTGCTCTGCATCCAACTTCCCTGGAATACTACATCATTGAAGTTAATGCCAGACTCTCAAGGAGTTCAGCTTTGGCCTCCAAGGCAACAGGGTAAGATTATTTACAAAAACCCAAAATGCTACAGAACAAAGGAATAAACAAAAAAAATGAGGGGAGCAGAACAGGAAGAGGAGGGATTTGGATTAATGTATTATTTAAATAAGTAGGTTACAGCATCTGCTCTGCATGAAGTTAAAACATGGAGTTGTAKGCCACATTTTCATAAAGACTGAAGGTGGCTGTTAGAATTCTGGAGCAGTCAGGTAGGTCAGTGAGGTGCAGATTTCTGCATGGGAAGCTCTTAAGAACATCCCTTGTCAACATCTGTTGGGACTGACCATTGGAGAGCTGGTCCTGCTGGAAGATGGAGGAAGGGGCTAGTGAGCCCTCCCAGTCATTCCAGCTGGCTGATACTGTCCCTACAAATARAAAAACTCCCAGGAGGCAGGTGTGGGGGAGCCTAATCCTCACAAAGCATATCCACTGAATCCATATGTTGGCTGCAAATCATCTCTGGGACTCAGAGGGCACAGTTATTAATGAGCTGTCTGTCAGATTGATGCAAATGGCATTGCTAGCTGCCTTTGTTTTGTTGGCTAATCATAAACTCATCAAGATAAGGATGGCCAAAGCAGGCTGTTTAAAAATTGGCTTCTTAATTGCACTTTGCAGATGCTGTTGAGAGGCACAAATTAATCTTTAATTTACAGTTCTTGTCTAAGAGCCATAGCAGGCTGGAGATAAGCCACGATGCTGGGCAGTGGRCGTTTGATTGTTTTCTTTGTGGATGGCAGACTTGCAGCTAAACATGCCTGTTAGTGTGGGCTCACTGTGGGTGTGACAGCTACTGAAAGGGGTCGCTTTGTGGATTAAAATCCAAGTCCCAGGTCTAGGGATGTGGCTCTGCAACGTGTTGATGCAGGAGGCTGGATGGATCCTGCTGTGCTTGAGCTCAGGAGCTGAGGGACAATCACCACACATCTGTGAAATTGGATCCACTCCTGGGATCTGCAAAAGCAAAATCCTTTCCATTGCACTGCTCCTGACTTGTCCTCTATGGCAGGTATCCATTAGCGTTCATTGCTGCCAAAATCGCCTTGGGAATTCCCTTGCCAGAGATCAAGAACGTGGTRACAGGAAAAACCTCTGCTTGCTTTGAGCCCAGCCTTGATTACATTGTGACCAAGATACCCCGCTGGGATCTGGATCGTTTTCAGCACACTTCCAACAGGATTGGGACCTCCATGAAGAGTGTGGGAGAGGTGAGTGCAAGACCCTCACCTTCCATTCCACCAGTTGGGAAAGCCATTTCTCTTTACTGGAGACCATCAGAATGTCTATCTTCAAGGACCTAATGAGTTTGAGGACATATATTAAGTTCAAATGCCTTTTATCCAATACTATAATTAATGGAAATGAGTTAGGGTTGTGTAATGTTGGATATCACAGCGTGGAATCATAAATGGTTTGACTACTAAAGGAACAGATCACCTGGGATTGGCTTCATTCTGATCACTTACTCCAGAGCTCTCAGTTATTTTTTTAGTTTGAAGTTCTGTAGTGGTAGTTAATTACAGTATAATTTCACCAATAGTATTCTGTTAAGATTCTCAGTGGTGCCCAGGAGCCGCAGCTTTCAGTTGTTCCCAAGTTATTTTTCCCCTGTTTAAAACCATATGCCAGATCTCAGTCTACTTCTTCTCTTSAAATCCAAGCACAACCTGCCATCTTGCTCTTGAGTTGTCACTTCTCTTAAATTAAGTCTTACATCGGATTTTAAGGTGTCTGGATGGTTAACAGTGTTTTCAGACCACATCTTAAGAGTAGGGGAAACTGAAGCAAAATTTATAAATTAGCCATTTAATTAATTAATTCATATCAGCTTCCAAAGCAAAAGAATTATGTATTTTTTCAGTTGCCTTTTCAAACAGCTATTTTATTAAATTATTTTGTCATGCAAGACCTTCCTGATATCATTGTGGACATTAACATTCATCAGAACTGGGAAGATTAATAAGAATTTGATTTTCCATTGGCAGTTTTGGCTTTTAATGGTAATGAGTCRGAGTTTTTGTTTTCAGTGGGATGATGCTTCCTGATATTAACCCTCTCTGCTTAGGGCTTTGGGACTGTTCTGTAGAACTGGAGTTCCTAAACACAGTTACTTTTATAAAGGAGATACTTTATAAAGGCAGGATGATGGGTAAAGCAGGGCAACGATATTGGGAGTGTCAGTGTTCTAACCGTGCAGGTGAACTGAAGCAGGCATGGAGMATCTCAAGAGATTCAGTTTTCAGCTGGTGGAGGTACGGACAGGAAGATCAAACTGCAGGACCTGTGGGTAGAAGACAGAGTCTTTGGAGCAGAGCTTTTTGCCCCTATGTTTCTATTAATCTGGCACAGTCATCTCCCCAGCCTGACTTGAAGCCAGATMACAACACCTACCACATTTTTATTAATTGAACACTCTGGCCCAGTCTGGCTTTTCCTGAGCTCTCTTGTGCTGGACAGTAAGCCTGGAGCTGTGAGAAAAGACAAAAKGATGCTATTTTTTCTTTTGACATTTTTCAGCATTGCGTTGATAAGATTTTTATGCTGTTAGGGTTCCACTTAACTGGGAAATAAAAATGTAAACATTTGAGAAAGAGCTCTGTTACCTTGCAGATTTCCAGAGAGAAAGGCTTGTTTCCTTATTAGATATGATGTCAAGACTGAAGGAGGGAAACCCCAGTGTTGCTACACCAAGGAGSAGTTATCGTTAAAGAGAACCCTCACAGGGGAGAATTACTGTTAAATGTAATTTAAAGGAAGAGGAGCAGATTTCTCCTGAACCTTRAAATTCCCATTGAGAGTTTCTATCTCTAACAGGTTGTTAAACAGAAATATTCTTCTATATTATTATTCCCATGCTGCTGCATAGTGCTTCCCTCTACCAGAGTGCTTCAAAGCAGTTTACAGAGAAGAGCAGCATCTCCTTGCACGTTATAGACGAGGCAATGGAAACCAAAATAAGCCACTTTTGGCCCAGAATTTCCCATTGATGCCATGGCAAAGTCAGTTCTAGAAGTGAGGCTCCCAAGGCTGAGTCAGTTCACTGTAGTTCAAGTGCTCTCCCTTACAGGTCATGGCTATCGGACGCACGTTTGAAGAGAGCTTCCAAAAGGCCCTGAGGATGTGCCACCCCTCAGTAGATGGCTTCACTTCACATCTGCCTACAAATAAAGCCTGGCCAGCCGTTGTAGATCTCCAGAAAGAGCTGTGTGAGCCATCCAGCACTCGGATATATGCAATAGCCAAGGTAACAAAAGAGCTTCACCTTTTCCCCTTGAGCCCCTCTGCAGCTACCTGATTGGATCAACTGAAACAAAGGATAATGAAGAAGGGCAAGATGCAGTGAGAGTACTGTCTACTTGAAATGTTTGCATTAGTATGACCTTGAAATTAAAAGAGCTACACAACTCTATGTTAAATTTCACAGACAAGTAATCCTGTGTTCTTCAAAAGAGGYGTAGCTTCCTGTAACTTTCTTWTAACCTCTCTCCTGTCACACTGGTSAAATCACTTCAGCCTTGGAGTGTAATGGGGAGTGTTATTGCAAGGGGACTAGGATGCAAATTTATTTCTTCCWTCATCTCCTCAGCGTTTACCTGTGTATATCATGTGTGAATGTGGGGTTAGTTACTTTAAAAGGTAGATGCAATTTCACACTTTGGTTTTGCTGCAGGTGGCATGTTGAATCTGTCCATGCCCAGTATGAAGAAGGGGGCACAGCTGTCTTTTACAGCTCCTGTTTGCTTGTTGGCCTGATTTTTTTTAAGACTGCAAATCTTCCTGGCAGGTGATAGCCAATTACTCTTTTTGTGCCCCTGGCTTTGTGTGGTGGAGCCTTGTAGCCCTTTGTGCTCCTGTGTAGAAACATCACCCCATGAGTGAGGAGCTGAGCCTGTGCTGTTAGTTAAAAGGTTTTCTCATAGCTCTTCCTGGTATAAATGGCCTGAACCAAAAATCAGAAGGTGTTCTATAAATGTGTGGCTTGTCCAGGTGTTCTGTCTTGCTTTTCAAGCTGGGAAAGTGCATGTCTTCATYGTTCAGCAGCTGTGTTTGGTCTTTATTACAGGCTCTTTCTTGTGACTAAGAGAAAAATATTGCTTCTTTTCTCTCTGTGTGGCTGAGAGAGCTTTTAGATTAATGTTAGACCTATGTTAACACAGGGAATCTGGGGAGATGAAGATGGGTTTGGGTTCCTTGGAACACAGGGTGTTCCCAACTGCTGTTATTTTCACAGGGAGCTGTTTGAAAAAGCAAGATCCAGCTCTTAATCCCTCCTTATAAAGAGCTGCCTCTGCCTTTGCCTCTGCCCAACACAGTGCCCAATTCATCCCCATTAATAAATGAGGGAAACAGTGCAGTAAGTAAGAGGTGCTTCTGGCAAGTGGGGCTGTCTGCATGGAAATCCCTTCCCAGTTTGTTGACGTTTAAAAGCCAGCAGTAAATCCCCATTAGTCATTTGAAACAGGATGGAACTTTGTAATATTTTAAATGTCTCCTTCCCCCTCCAATCCCACTAGTCAGTGCTCCAAGGCTTTTTACTTTTTCTCTCTCCTTTTCCCGTTGGATGATGACAATGGTAACTGTTCAGATGCAAGGAAAGGTAGTTCAGCTGCCATAGAGCACTATTGCTGTTGTAGTGGGGCTCCTTGTTGTCATGTAAAAGGCAGAGGAGAGAGGCTGACAAAGATGAGACTTGTTCTCATCTCAAAGATGAGTCTCCAGATTTATGTGACAGAGATGAAGGTGGTTGATTTTCTTTGGTTCTTTTTCTCTTATGAATGGTGGAAGGCATATGCTTTTTTCAGTCTCATTTGAAGATCTCTGGGACTTTTAAATAAATTGTCCTAAGCAGCTGAAGAGTGTGTGGTCATGTTACCCGAGTGTGTACATGTGGCTCAGGGACCATTGACTGAAAACTGGAGATCCTCAAGATGTGCAAGTCTGCATATGTTTTGTAAAAAGAGATGGACAGAAAATAACCTGCTCACATCCCACTAATATGAGCTCACCCTCCAAGCACTAAGGAATCAGGATGAGAAGGAGACCCCTACCAGTTGCCACATATCAATAGCATGCCCAGAAATGTCTGAGACCCCATACCAATAGCATGCCCAGAAATGTCTGAGAAGCCCAGCTTTGTCATTGTCACTGCTCAGGGACTGCTATGAGGGCCCCAGGCTTCTCCCTGCCAGCACTGAGGACAGCAGTGGCTGTTGGGTGTCGAGCATGAGCCAAAGACTCTATGTGTGACTGGATACTCTAAACATGAAGAGCAAAATGTGCATTAGAGGTTTTCACAGCTGTTTGTGAACATGCAGGATATTCCAGTGAGCAGTTGTTACCTGTCAGAACGGAGGATAATCACAAGAGGGAGACCTAGGCAAGCTGCTTGGCAATTCTTTAGGAAAGGCAGAAGGTGGTGTCAGTATTTTGCAGAGAGCTGCCACCCATCCCTTGTCCACGTCAGTGGTGTCTCCCTGAAGTGACCCATTTCTCTGATCTCCCTATCGCTGAAGAACCGTGGTGATGGTACCAACACTGTGCCCAAGATTGGTAACACTGGGGAATAATGCTGGGGTGCAGTGAGCCAAGATCATTCCTAGATTAATGCTGGAGTTTTCTGCAGTCTCATTGTTCTGGCTTTGTTCCAGTATTGCTGTCCCAAAAGAAAACAATTAAGCATGGTGAGAAATTAATGAGACTGATTACTTTATCTCAGCAAAGATATCATGCTGGCATTATCATTATGGTTGATTATAGTTGCTTTGCCAGGAGAGTTGTAGCAGTACACTACTGGTGAGACCCAAGAAATTGCATTGATGGAAAATACATCATACTGGGGGCTCTCTGAGGTGTTGAGCTTTTTTTAGTATTATAATGTTTTGTAATCCATTGTCTTATGAATAATACCTCTGTGGGCTTCCCTTTTACCCATGCCTGCAAACAATTGATTTAAAAAACCCGTCAATTTCCCCAGCAAGAGAATGCAGAGACATTTGAGTGGTCTTGACATTACCTTGAGATAGGGTGAGAGAAGCTAGAGCCATGCTGCAGCTGCAAGCATTACCCAGGACCTGACTTTCCCTTGCTTCAGAGGTAATGTAAAGCCACATGCTTTGATTTAGCCCTGTATTTCAAGACTACATCAAAGATATATCAAGATTTATGCTCATGGCAAGAAGTTCCTTCACAGTTGAGAACCTGGACTCTCCTGTTTAACATTTGCACCTAGGAGGTTGTCAGTGGGCCTGAGATTTAGGCAACTTGAGTGGTAAGAGGTGCTCATGAAGGATTGGTCACTGCAGCCTGAATGTGCCTCCCTGTAGTTGGCTAAGAACATCTTTGGTAGCCACCCAGCCTAGTTGCCATTAGCTTGTCTGGTTGCTGGCTCTGTAAAAAGCAAATTATCTCTCTCACTGAAACAGAAGCCAGCGTTTGGAACCAGAGCACAGGGAGAAGTGGCTGGTACATCCCTGCACTCTCAGTCACTGTTGCTGCAGGAGATGGGGTCGGGGGTAGATGAACCTTTGATTTGTACAGCTTGATGTACAAAATGTGTTTTCTTTATGATATATACTTTCTGCTACCTATTTAAAGACTAAATCTCTATTTATATAGCATGTGTCAAAGGGGCTGTTTTGTGCTGTCCTGTTTTTGGCAGGCCTTGGATAACGAAGTCCCYGTGGATCTCATTCACAAACTCACAGCCATTGACAAATGGTTCCTGTATAAGATGCACAGRATTAAGAACATGGAGAAGATGCTAAAGGAAGTGAACAGGTAAAAAAGCCTTGTCCTAGGACACAACAGTTCCTCTGTGAATCCTGCTCGGAAATCTATGGTAAGCACAGATAATGCTGAGAAGTTTATTCAAGTGCATGGACTCAACAGTTCTCTATGAAAACCCAGTTCACTGTCTCAGTCAGCAGAAATTTTTGAGCACACACTTTTTGGTAGAATAACTCCTTTGAGTACTTTGGCATCTTGGCTGTTTTCAGGGATTATGCAAGCTATGGTTTATTTTGGAAAATCCTCACTATCTCTGAGGCTAAGACTGGAAATTTGGATGGCCTGCGATGAGTAACTCTTGTACCTAGGACAGAGTTACTTTTCAAACCTGGCATAGGACTTGTCCTGACTTATTGCACCTGAGGGTCACATACACTGCATTTCATTTCCAGCCTGGCTTATTGATTTTTAAGCTTTTCTGCTTTGCTGTCGTCATGCAGTATGTGTCACTTTTGTACCACATTTTCAAACATCTATAGTTCCAGACATATTTAAATATAAATTTTCTTCCTTCAAGAAAAATGACCATATAAAAGCAAACAGGATAGATGTCAGTAAATCAAAGCAGAGGGCTGTATTTCAGTTCAGCCTCTTGCTGACTTGAGCCTTCCCTTCATGTTTTATGAGGCTGGGAGAGACTCCTTRCTGAGTTATTGGCCGAATGTTGTTGGCTTCTCTGCCTCTGGTACCTGTTTTGCTCACACGTGTTACCACGTGATGGCACTGGGAGTGTGGCAGAGGCAGTGAGCTCTGAGCCACCCCAGTTCACCTGCATCTCCTCTGCTTTTTTACTAGCTGCACGCTTTTAATTGAGCAGCTCCTGTACTCCCTTRCCCCCAGAACCTGAATCTGGAGCTAAACAAAAACAAATGTGGCGAGAGATGTGGAAGAGACAGAGTAGCTTGATTATTTGCAGAAATCTATTGTTTGGCTGCAGAAGTTTATTTCCTCTAACATCTATGTCACATTGCATTASTATCTGGCCCCTTAAACATGTATGTGCAGCTACTGAGGAAGAAAAACATCAATATTCAGAATCAATTTGAGCTTGTCACTGCTGGAGTAGTATGCTTTGGAATGAGGCCCCCGAGTTTGGCCCCATTCCTCTGTGCTGTTATAAATGCAGCATCACTCCACATATGCTAATCTTCCTAAACTCTCCTATATCATTGAGGTTGCTTTTCCTTTTCTCTGCAGTGGATGGCAGATGATTATACTACCAATGATATAACCCCACAGAGTTTTTCATCCTTCTGGTGCCCAGGCAGCAGCCTGTTTCATAGAGCCCTCTTGCAGTATCCAGCCTTGCATATTTATCAGACACAAGCAATGCCGTGTCCCTTGGAAGTGGGTTCTTGCAATTCGAATCAGATTGTGGGTGGTATCATAGAATCACAGAATCATTTGGGTTGGAAGGGTCTTAAAGATCATCTAGTTCTAACCCTCTGCTGTGGGAAGGGACACCTTCCTGCAGACCAGGTTGCCCCGAGCCCCTTGCAAGGCAGGGGAGCAGAAGCCACAGCGTAACTTGGCAACTGCTTTTATCTTTCTTAAGTATCCAGTCATTAGGTTAAATACTTGGTCGTTATTGTCTCYTAGCAACAAAAATGGGGAAAAATTTCCCAAGAGGGAGAACAAAAGAAGAAATCCTAACCTCCAGCACCCACCTTCAAAGAGATGATTTTTTTCTAATATCTCAACTAAATCTTCACTCTGTCCACCTGAAGCCATTCTCCTGTATCCTGTCACTCCATGCTCTTATAAATAGTCTCTATCTTTCTTGTCTGCTCCCTTCATGTATTGGAAGGCTGCAATTAGGTCACCCTGAGGCCTTCTTTTCTCTAGGCTGAACATATAAATTACCATATAAGTCATGATAACATATCATTCACTTATCAGTGCAAATTTTCACTCCACTATCAGTGCAAATTTTCACTCCATTACTATTGCTCACAGCTTTGCAAGGAAACTGTGTTACCTCCCAACCAGCACTGGATGGAGGGGATGGACTGTCCAGCTGCATTACATTAAAGGCACAAAGAGATGAAAAACAAGGAAAAACCCCAATGGTATTTACTAAAAAGCCTTGAGTGCCTTGATACCCTTCTGACTTGAAATAAGAAGCCACTCTAGTGAGCCACATCAGGAAACATATCTCAGCCATAGCCGAGGGAAAGTTAATTGAGTGATGCAAATGAGACTTGGCACCCATGTGCTTTTCCTGGAGCCAGCTGTTTCTAGTGCCCAGCACAGCTGGCATGAGTTCTACCTGTGTTACAGGATAATTTGCAATTGAAAAGAATGGGAGGTTATGCCACCACTTTAAATTTTTCTGTTATTACAGTTACCAGAACTAGATGTAGTTKCCCTGTTGCTGGGCACTGTTGCTGTTTGGACGAATCCACCCCTTCCTTTTTGTCTCTGTGGCTGTTTGGGTGTTCTTTGCAGTGAGGTTTTGGATGCAGTTGGARTAACAAGAGTCTTGATTTGGGCTCTGCAGAGCTCTTGTAAAGACTGTAACAAGGAGATGGTMTCTGCCAAGAGGAAATTTAGTGATGTAGGATCTGGGTCATGTGATTTGGAATAGACAGAACTGAGAATTTTTGTCAGATTTCTGTTGAGCTTGAAGTGTTATTTGCTCTCCAATATTTGAAGAGATCAGCTTGATTCTGCTCTTGCTGGCTTTAGTGTCTCTAGCTTGTCTAAAGAGCTCTTTGAGCAAAGGCAGTGGGAATCCTGGATCTCAAAATTGTCATCCCTTAACGGTTACATGTCTGTTTTGCTACCTGCAAGATAAGCATTACTCTACCTACTCATTCTCTTTGCATGTTTCTTTATRTTGTTTCCATGAAAGTTGAGACAGAAATGCTAAAAATGACCCTTATTAGTAAATGGAAGTTATTCAGTTATGAAAAGGTGTCCAGTACATGTGGAGAAGCAGCCTGATTTCCATACCAGTGCTGAGGATTTGMAGTTCTGTGATTCAATTCCCATTAACAATGGTGTACCAGTTCTGCTGGCTTCTTCTATCATACATTGGGAATAGCAGAGGAAAAAGTATATGGAAAAAGAATGCATGGTTCCATTTACCCTTTAGGGACTCGACTTTTCTCTTTTGCATGCTGGTTTTCCTGTACAAAATAATTTACCTTTCTGCATGGACTATTAGGTGGCCTAACCTAATTTAAACTGGTTGCCCAAGGCAAATGAATCATGGTGCCAAATAATCACTGCTTTTGTTCTACCCACCCAGCTGGGGTGGGGACGGTGACAGTGAATGATATTGTTATAATGAGATACAARAAATGGAATGAAAACAAGCTGCAAATGAAAGCAATTTTGCTTTCTCTGACAGTAATCAAATGACAACCAGCTTGTGGTGGTGCATTCCCCCCCCCCTTTTCCTTTTTTTGGTGATCTCAAGCACACTCATTTTGGCACACAGCTGTATGTGCTCCTGAGGCAGAAGTGGGGGTGAGCAAGGGAGTAAGGTCTCATGCTGAGGTGTTTGTTTTTTTTTTTATTTAATCCCAGCAAAACAGTTCCAGAAGAGACACTGAGGAGAGCCAAACAGATGGGGTTCTCTGACAAGCAGATTGGTAAATGCCTGAGGCTGACTGAAATCCAGTGCCGTCAGCTGAGAAGGAAGAAGAATATCGTGCCCTGGGTGAAACAGGTACGTGAAAAACAATTAGAAATCAATGGAATGCCATGAATATTCCCAGAGAGAGACTCAGAATATTCTTCTTTATATTCTTTGTGGCTGAGGCGGAAACACAGCTATGTGGCTTCAGGAAAAGGCTGAAAATGTTGGCCTACCACAGTAGGACCATGAAGAGCATATCTCCTCTCTTGGTAGTGACTTTTTACTTTTATTTGAAGTGTGCTATTSTTATGGGTTMATTTGCTATTCATTGTGATAGCATRACCCTAATGAGCTCATMTGGTATCCATGGTCGTGTCACTAGGTGCTCTGTTGTTTCATTTAAGGTATATTGATATCAAAGTGCCACCAGTTTAATATGGTTTTCTGTCTTTAAAGAGAGGGAAAAAACCCAACCCAAACTGCTGAATGTTTTTGAAATGTTTAGTCTGTATCCTCAAGCCCATTTCCAGGTGCTAAGTCTTCTGTTTCCCAGCTGCTGTTTTTCTTCTATGGCTCACCTGGTCACAGAAACAGGCCTGATCATGCACTGTGTTCTTTCAGCTGCAAATGGCACTTTCAGCTGCAAATGGCACATTGATTTGTGTGCCATGCCACAATTAATAAAGTCATTCTACTTGTGCTTGCGTGTGTGCCTTCAAAGCATACATTTCTTCTTGAGCCATGAAATACACGTCCCAGTATTAAAAACAATAATGAGCAGTAGGCTCTTACAAGGCACTAATGATGTAAAGTCTCATTCTCCATCATTCACAAGGATTTGGAGAGCCAGTGGAGATTCCTGAAAGTGCTTGATGTTTGGACAGATTTTTTTATGCTATAGCACATAAAAATACATGTCAGGACTGCTTTCATAKTGTTCCCTGTTCAGTATTCTCTGAAGAAGTGTTTCAGGTGTTMATTCAGGAAACTTCAGCAGTTGCTCGTGACCTAGATGGAATAGTTAGCGTGTATAACATGCCATGAGTACTTGACACAAATAGTTTGTGAACAGCCTAGAGGGCAAATTATTCTTCTGGGCTCTCTCATGACTAATTATATAGGAAATTGTTGAAAATTACCTATAAAGGGTAGATAAAAAATCACTCTTGCTTTGAGTATAATTTAATTATCAAAACATGAGTTATGTTGTWATATAAAGACATAGTAAACGTTCTGCTACTCCGCAATATTTCTAAGTGATATTGTGTGTGTGTTTGCATTCASTGTGAGAGTAAGATGGGGTCAAGAGTAGAGTCTGATGATTCCAGATGGTTCTAGTAAAAGAGGACAGAACACCTGGAGAAATTTGTGTAAATCCGCCAAACAAACTAGAGAATGACAACCTTGGCAAGTAGGGGAAARTTCCTGGGCTGTGTAGGTGTTTCACCAAAAACTGCAGCTTAGAAAGAGATTGTAGAATGTTGTATTGACTGAAATGTGGGGTCASGGGGAAGGCCTGGCAAATGCTGTGTTGCCAACACAGGACAGTTCAGATCACCTACATATCACCTTATGAGAAAAGACATGATAGGAAAAGGAATGAAAGGGAAAGAGGGAAAGGAAAAGAAGGAAAAGAAAATAACATCAGCATGTAAGAAAGATCCTGCACTGGCCAAGTCACAATCCCTCCTTTCTCCCTCTACAGATTGACACCCTGGCAGCAGAATACCCAGCSGTCACTAATTACCTCTATGTCACATACAATGGGCAGGTAGGTACCTCAGAAACAACAATCTCATTGCTGTCTGGTTTGATCTCTTTTCCCTATGCCATGTTATTTCTGGAAATCTTCCAGGTGCCTTGGTTTCTGTAGCAATTGKTTTGGATTTTGTTACACACAATCCTTTTACAGCAGGCCTGGAACTTGTTCTCGCTCCAATCCTGATCCAGTGCACTTACTGTTGATGCCCCTGTGTTGTTAAGAGCCTGTCATATATCACCTGTACATGCACAGATAAATATTGGGAATGCAGAAATAATATTTCCCTTTTCTCATACTTACATTATTTTTATATGAAACTTCACTGCTTAAACAGCCAAATTAAAGCTGCTTTGTCTCCTTTGTCTTGGTGCAGCACCACTAATTCCAGGAGAGCTGCAATTGATATATGCTGCCGTAAGCAAGATCAGAGTGCAGCCCTGAAGGATCAGATTGTGGGATTTGGCCTGAACACCAGAAACTGTTTATTCTGAAAAGCATGGAGTTAGGTGCTGTGGAGTACATATCCTAATGACTTTTTTCTCCCTCTTCCCAGGAACATGATGTAAAATTTGATGATTGTGGGGTGATGGTATTGGGCTGTGGACCATATCACATAGGTAAACCTTTCCTACAACTCCTCTGTTCCTCTTGCACACTCAAGCCTTCTTTGGATATTCTTGTGCTCCATTTGTTCCTCTTCTCATATGGTGAAAAAACCCTCCACAGTACAGTGCACAGGACATCAATTCCTAGCACAAGGTTTGCATTTTATACTTGCTCGGAGATTTCATTTCACGCCCTGGAAAAAAACAGGAGAATTTTATTATTTTTCACTTGGTACATAATGTGATTTCCACAAAGTTTTACAGATTTTTTTTATCTTACTTTTTCACATCTTAAGGTCCTGAGAATGTCATAGCTTGTATAAAAGTTTGTTGCTCCCRCACCTATCTTACATGTTTACTGCCAGCTCATAAAGAGCTTGTCACTATGCATTTTGCAGTTGTAAATGCAAGTGACTGAAAGTATTTTGGTCTCTCCAGTTGCTTTTGTATAAGCAATTCTCTATATYCTGTTTTTTCAACCCATTCAGATCATTATACAGAGTAAGACTTTCCTCGTGGCTGTGAGTATTAGGTAGACTGCCAAATTCTATGCATGATGATTTTCACTTTTTCTTTTCATGGATCTTGCAATTATTGACAAAAAAATTGCTTGTTCTTCAGAAATATTTCTGCTCTGCATCTCACAAGAACTGGTTTTGAGTTTTGAAAACTGGAATAGAAAAATTCATCCATTTGTTTTCTTGAATGGAGAGATCATGTGCTGCACTCTTGTTGCTGTTTGTAGGACATGTCTGTCTGAACTCTGTTTCCAGCATGGATGTTGGGATGGATGAAATCAAGAGCAACACTCTATGATTAGGCTTATTTTTTTTGTGACTGCTTCTGCCATTCAACAGGCTGTGTGGCATTGCCACAAGAATTGAAAAGAATGTCAATGTTATTTCATAGGTTGATTGCATGTATGTGAATACATTTTRCACTGTTCACCTAAAACTCCTCATTGCTTAGATTAGACCTACAGGTCTGTTCTTGGTCTCATCTGCTCTGCACTTTTATTTAAATCCCTCAAGACCATGTTTGGAAGAAGTTGCAACTAAATAAAGGCTGCTGAGCCTTTACTTAAACCGTTACTTGTACCTGTAAAACATTTTTTTCGTAGGTGCCACAGCCAAGTTGATTTTCTCTTTTTTTTTATCCTTTGAAGGCAAGTAAGCGGTGTGCTTTTCCTCTGTGCTTTTAGAATTGTAATCAGATTCTATGGGATCAACTTAGTTCCGTTCTAGTTCAGAAAAGGCTAAATGATTTGCATGGAAGTTAAACATGTGACATTATTTTTSTTTGTGAAAATTATTTCCTTTGTGAAAGCTAAGTTTTAGGTTAAAAAAGAACAAAACARTGCTTATTAATTTTATTTGCAAATAGTTTGAAGTGTATTGCAGGAAAATGTTGAATATGTTCGCATTTCTGCACAGAAAAGTATTTGAGGGAAGCAAAGCCAGTTCAAAAGTCGTGCTGTATTCTGTTTTTAGAAAGAAAATTATTCAAACTTAAGGGCTTTTTTTTTGAAGTTTCTTGTAAGCTAGTATGCCAAATAGAAACATGATGTCAATRATTGTAGTTACACAGTCTTGAACTTCAGTGCTTGTTGTGGCAAACCTTTCCTGCACATATGAAACCTCTGCAGTCCTCACCCTTCATCTCCATCCAGGAAGGGATCTCCTGTCCTGGGAGAGGGTTTGTTTGTGTGTCAGCCCTGAAAGCAGTATAAATAAATTCCACACTGGCATG
Source organism: Malurus melanocephalus (assembly GCF_030028575.1). Taxonomy (NCBI): domain Eukaryota; kingdom Metazoa; phylum Chordata; class Aves; order Passeriformes; family Maluridae; genus Malurus; species Malurus melanocephalus. Next base: position 1,842,499 of record NW_026623252.1, read on the forward strand.
GGCCAGCAGAGTGCTCTGTAAGTTTTAAGGTGTGCATGTAGATTGAAATGTTCAAGTGAGCTCAAAACCATGTGTTTCTTGATGTAGTAATTGTCTCCTGAGGAGTAGTGTCTGGTTATGTTACAACAGTCATTACTAGTAATACTACTTATTTTCTGTGTCCCCTTTCCCCGTGTTTGGATATGATCATTACTGGATGTGCCTGGAATACACTTACAGCTGTTCAGCTCTTTTCATGTGTTGTATCTGAAACAGTCAGATGAGGGCTCCAGATGACCATTGTCTTCCAAAGTTGAGGTTTCTTATGCATATAAAAATACCTGAGTAATGGAAGTGGAATACAAAAGCTGAATGAGCATCTGGTGTCCCTTCTGGGAAACATCCAGTTTCAGATTTGATTTTCCTCTCTTTTCCGTRGGGTTTTAACTGAGGCTTAGGCATGTGTTGAGGTTCTTGTTTGACAGAAGTGGGGAAACAACTTACGTGCCTGTCAGGGAGGGACCTATGCCAGCCATCTGTTTGTGACTAGGTGGTGGGAGCACCAATTAAGCACAGACTGAATTTCTAACATATCTTGTAACACAATTATATATAAAAATAGGATCAGTGTTTAACAATCATGCAATGACTGTGAATGCAGCATGATAAGCCAAGCTTTTCTTGTAGACTGTAAGCATAACCAATTAATGATGTTCYTTAATATGCATCATTCTCTGTTTATGGTACCTCTCTTAGATATTTGAGCATAGAAATGTATGGGGAAGCAGCTGTTTACTCAAGTCTCGATTCCARTGTTCCCTGGAGCCTGCATCATTGTTCAAGTCCCAAGAGCTGCAGGTTGCTTAAGGCCAGGCACCAAGTCCTGGTGCTCACCCAAGCCCCCTCTGTGTGCCTCTGTTGGTTTGAGGTGGCCACAGTACTTACTCAGGGACAGTAGGATGTGCTTACTCAGAGACAGTAGGATGTGCTTGCCCCACAGTGTTGCCTTAATCACTGTGGCCTTTAAACCAAGATGAAAGGATTATGGAGGGTCTCTAGAAGTGTTGGTCTACTGAGCTCACTACTGCAAGCAGTGAGTAGTTACTCAGAGTCAGTGTACTGAGTGGCAAACGCATTGAGCTGTAATTCTGATGTTGGTTTAGCTCTTCTGAAAGGTAAAAATAATTTCAGTCTTCTGTTCTTCACACCACATCTGTCCCAATGCTCTGTGTTTCCTGAAGTAACCAGCATTGTCTTATAATAACAGGAACTCAATTTAGTTTATCCAGTTCTTTAGTTTTCCATGTGTGCATTGGTTGGAGGCAGTGGTAGTTGGATAAGCAGCAGGAGCACATTGAAGTGTTTATGAGCAGAGGATGACAGACATGTTATAGAAGTCTGTCACTCCTGAGCAGCTGAGCCAACTTATGTGTTGTGCTTGGAAGTTCATCTTTTGTGGATGATTAATTTCCATGGAAGGACAATTACATTTCTGAGCTGACAGGAGGCAACACTGGCTGTTTGGTTTTTTTCTTTTTTAAGCTTGAGTGCTGAAAATGTTTATTTATGTTTTCTTCTCTGCATCCTCTCTTGCTCACTTTTCTCTCTCCTCACAGGCAGCAGTGTGGAGTTTGACTGGTGTGCTGTCTCCAGTATCCGCACGCTGCGTCAGCTCGGCAACAAGACTGTGGTCATGAATTGTAACCCAGAGACAGTAAGCACAGATTTTGATGAGTGTGACAGACTGTACTTTGAGGAGCTGTCACTGGAAAGGATCCTGGACATCTACCAATATGAGGTAAAGAAAAGCAGAAGTGCTATAAAAAGCCATGAAGCAACCCAAACCTTTCAAAACTCCTGTCACTAGCTTGCAGAGAAGCTGGGGGTGAGCGGAGAGACCTTGCTCACAAAAGCTGTTYGCTTTGGATCCCAGTGTTGCATTTTACACATCACTGATACTCCTAGCAGTCTGCTCARTAAAGAATGCCAAGTAAATATTAAATTATTTTGCAAGATGTCATATTGTAGAATATTTGCAAGCAGGCTTAATTTGCTGCACAGGCATTTATCACACAAATTGTTCTGCCCTTGCGCTGCTGGGCTTTGGTAGTTAGGCACACCCTTGATTTGAAGCACACCCTTGATTTGAAGCACAACTTCTCCACCTGGAGCAATAGAAGGAGTTCTCTGCATCACACCAACATGTGCTCAAGAATTTGTAGGCTTGGCCTTGTAGCACAGTTGGCAAGTGGATGTGGTCCAGTACACAGACAGCCAGATCGGGGYGGGGCACTGGGATTGCCTTCAAAGCAGAACATAATCTAACTCCTGATCCAGACATTGCACTGTTCTCTTAGCAATTTTCAAGTGTTCAGATGTGCTAATCTAAGAGATGGAGAAGAGTCAAAAATATATTTGATAATGAGGGGATATATAATGTAAACAATTGGCCTGAATATGGAAAATGTTGATTTCTAGTGGGTAACACACTCATYATCCACAAACATGGATTTGCAGCTGAGGCTTTTAAAGGTGCTTTCAGGAACTTCACCTACCCTGAAATTCGGCACAAGTTGTCAACACAGCTTGCTGACTCAACTTTGCAGAACCCAGGCCATGTTAAACTTGGGATTTTTCTTGGCTCATTTTCCCAGTACATGAGGATCTGAGCTCATCTGCTTTGTGAATGGATGCAAATTTCTAAACGGGTTTTGTAATCTGGCCATGTTTTGATCATTCCCAAATTTGGAACCAGGCAAAAGTACATCAGAATTTAAGTCCCAGACTCTAGGCTCTGGTCTTCAGCCATTTGCAAAATACTGTCTACGACCATTTTTAGATTGCATGTTCATACTTCCCTGTTTGTACTGGTTGATTTAAATCTTWAAATTTTTGTGTAAACAGAGACTGCTACTGGAGAACATGGATTTATGACTGCCCAAAAGATTCTGGTAGTTCTCTGGATTCTTAAAGGCTGGTTTTTGAATGCTTTAGGATTATCCTAAAAGAATAGAACCTTTGTTTACTTAATAGAACTGAACTTCGAAGCAGGGGCATGGAGGAAAGTGGTGTGACAATTTGTCAGACAGAAACCACTGATGAAATACAACATCTAATTACTGCAGGATCAAAGAGAAGGTAGAGACAGGTGATGAGGGAACTCATTTTGACACGGAGTGCTAAGTAATTAGCAGATTGGATAAGAAAAAGATGTGAAAAGAATACTGAATGCATGTTGAAACTTGCATTATTTTGCTTGTCAGAGCTTGGCCATTTTGATGGGAGGCAATGCAGATCTCCAGGTGTAATAGCAGCATCTGGTGATAGCTAAAGAGAAAAGAACACTGTTGGTTATTCCCCCTGTTCAGCCAGTCATGCTCATCAGCTAGACCATGCTTATGCTTCTGGGCATGTTTTCAGCCTGCCCTGCTTGTGAATTAACCAAAAAGTGATTGTGAGAGGAGACAGGGCTAGGAGGAAGCAACAAGAGCTGAGGTGGTGGGAATCAAAAGAGGATAAGTGAGTTTGCAGAGGATTCTGCTACTCTGGCATGGGTGTGAAAAAAACACACATGGCTGGTGGTGCTGGAAGTGTTAAAGCTATCAGAGTCCGAGCATCCAAAAGCAGTATTGTGCTGTCTAGTAATTGCCAAGATGAWTAGTAAATACAGATAGTAAAACCACTTTCTTCATCAGCAACCTAAGGTAATGGTATTATTATGCCTAATTTGCAAGTGGGGAAACTCAAGAGTAGAGAGACTTGCACAGAGTCAYGCAGAAGACCTGGGGACAGAGCCCAGACCTGCAGCACAGTGGAGTCTAAGATATATTATTTGTTACACGTAATTTCTTTAAAAAAAAACAGTAAGCCAAATCCTTAACAGAATACTTCCTCAGGCAAATGCAGTTGGAATTCAGGCCCTAAGGAAAAGATCAAATTAAAAATTAATCTCATTGTGAGATCCCTCACCAATCYTATAGATTGCCATCTCTCCCAGCTTCACATAGAAAGCATGAATAGTGTCATGCTTTCATACTGTTCTTTTAACCTCTCCTGCTCATTTGCCTCCTCTGGTGTTTCAATGGACAATTAACTGTTGCAAATAACTGAAAAGTCATGGATCATTGGCAAACTGTATGTAAAATCACCAGCAAAAAATGGACACCACCCAYCTAAGTAGAGATGATATTTCAGCTCCCTGAGCATTGTTAAGATGAGCAGCAAAGCTTGGACAGCCGTTAAGGTCAAGTAACTAGATGAACTGACTTGTGCCTGTTTTTCTGATTAGATAAGTTAAGTTGCATTGAGGAGTGAGTTTACCAATGGGACTGAGGCAGCTGCAACCTGCACACCCAGAGATGCTCACAGCTTCACACAGCCCTCTGCCAGGGATGTACTGAGCTGTCCTTCTTTCTCTTCCTTGTCTTGGTCTTCTTTAACCTCCAGTTGACATTCACAGCTGCTGTGACTCACCAGAGTGTGAGCTCTGCATAACAGAACCGTTCATTGGAGAAAAGTTTAGTTTGCTGTGAATGTGCAGAGTTAGGTGGTAATCTGTGAGGAAAATAATTTAAAAAAAAATTCCTTCCCTCAGATGTATTGGCTTTTTGTTTCCAGAGATGTTCCCTTTTTATTTTAATATCTCTCTGCTTGAGGACCTCTACTGATTCATTTTTCTGTTTCAGAGATCATTCTGAAACAATTCATAAAACTAAAGGGGGCTCTTAGGTACAATTTTAATGGTCTAATTTGTTTTCAAACTCAGGGAAAAGGAAAACCCAGCTCTATTACTAATGWGATAACTGCAAGGTGGTAATAAAAAGAGTGATTTTTGTTATAAAGGGGAAAATAATCCTCTCCAGGCTTCTCTCACAGTATTATGTATTGCGTGTGTTTTAAAGATATCTAATAGCAAGGAGGTTAATAATTTTGTTTATAATTAAAATATGGCAGATGAAAAATGATACGCAGTGGTGTCCTTTTCTGCCTGCCCACATTTCTCAGTGGAACAGGACCATGGTTGCTCTTTGGGTGGGAACACTCTTTGGGAAAAAAACAGCGGAATTTTAAAGTAAGAAGTAAKCAGCAGCTAGGTTCAGTTTATGGTTCTTTTTGAGTAAAAATGAGTATATGAYTCTTTGCTATCTGCTTGAATAAGCCATCTCATCTGACTCCTTAAGGCTGGAGTCCCTAATTCTCTCCCAGCTTTGATGTAGGCAGTATTTGGATTTTAGTGGATCAGTAACTAGAATTGTTTTAAAGGAAGAAATAAGCAGAGCTGAGGAGAAGCTGTTAGCTGGGACACCTCACATTTCACATATGTCAACGATAGATTAAGATGTTGGTTAACCTTGGAAGCAAAGCCACTTTGACTTGTTACCTTCCTTCCAAGATGCAAGGAGGGATTTTCTTATTCACGCTCAGGTTCTTATCCATGTGGTAAGGGACCCAGGGACTAGAGAGAATTGGATGGGTCTGGAATCACTAAAGCATATATTTCTCTTCCAAGCTGGAGATGGTGAGCTCCAATGTCATGAGACAAACCTTTGTGGGCACAAAACAGCCCCTGTTCTTTTTCACTGCCTGTCCTAAGCTCTTTCAGAYGGCTGCTGTTGGCTGGCAGTATCATAGTGTACCATAGGTGACTGCATGGTGAAAGGGAAAAAAATCATCTCATGCTGTGGATTAGCCTGTTGAGCAAATAACCTTGTAGACCTTGGGATAGTAAGTGCTGTCTAAACTCCAGACTGTTTCAGTGTATCTTTATTATGGTCGGAAATGACCCTCATCAAAGTTGAGTAGGGATTGTTAATAGCATTTTTTGTCTATTTTTGCACAGTCACATAGACACCATCCTGCTCTCAGTTTATAGTTTTGCCAGTCCAAACCTGCTTTAAATCCCTAATGAAGAAATTCCTTTTCCAGAAAGGCCAGTGGAGCTGACCTCCTTCAGRAAAAACATACTTGTTAATTAAAAGAAAATTGTTCTATTACATGTTAGAGCCAAACCATGGATCACTTGATTAATGTTTCTTTTTGTTAGAAGTGGGAAAATTTTAAACCCATTTGGTTCAAAGAGTCCTTCACTGAAGCTGTTCTGTGGCCAGATTCTCCTTCGGGCAAAGTTTCACCTGCTTTAATTTGAAAGTAAAGTGCTCTTTGTTGTGGGTAATCTAAAACCTTCTTTTCTATTGAAAATTTTCACACTTGTCTAGACTGTACCTGAAAACATTAGGGGTTCCATGTAAAAAGAAAAAAACCCTTTGTACCTGTGGTAGGATCTGTGCAGGCAAGAAAACTCAACCTGTCTCTTGTTACTTACTGTTYATTATTTTCTCATTTAAAACGTGTTGCTGCCCAGTGACAGACATGAAATGCTCCTTTGTGGCTGGAGGGTGCTGTGCCACTGTCCTGCCTCATCTGCCTCTGGAATTGGGGTGCTCACAARCACCCTGTGTGGAAATGAGCACGTGACAATTTGCTGAAATACTTACTGCCATCCAGGGCGCTATCAGAAATAAGGAGTTAGTCAGGAATAAGGAGCAGAATATCCAGAGCATTGCAGGGTGTATGATATGTTGGGCTCTGTAGAGCTGGACTGTGCTTAGCTTTGTTACACTCCTTGAAGACTCAAAAGGCAGGTTGCTTGCTTATTGAGTAGGAGTGCTGGCAGAAAAAAAGCCTTCATAAATTCCAGTGGTTTCCCATTGCCTCTCTGCCAGAGTTTACTGCCTTGCATCTCTGGAATAAAAAAGATTTTTCATGAATATCTCCTCCTCTGGAAATGTCTGACCATGAGCATGGCAGAGGTTGTTTTCTCCAAGAGCTAGACTGCAAAAGAAGAAAGGTCTCAGCRTCTTTGTTCATGCTGCTGGGTCCAAAGGCCACAGCAAGGAAGGGGGTAGGCTCAGCTGTAGTGAGAATGTCCAGGAGCACATGGAAGGGACACCTGACCCTACAGAGCAGAGTGTTGAAGTTTGGTGTGGGGCAATGCATGTTCTTAGTGCAGTGCCCTTCCTCTGCAGAGCAAGGCAACGTGTGTCAGCTCAGTGCTTACCCTCACTGCAAAAGCAGAAGCACCTAAACATGACAGGCAAACAAGGTAACAGCMTGTGGTTCAAGGGTTGATGTGCATKCTGCAGATTTCTCTGGTTTCCTGGAGAATTTGACTTCCAGATATTGCTGGGTTTTGAGAGGTATTAAGGAGGATATTGCTGTTTTAAGGAGGCTACACACTGCAAATCACGCTTTGCAGCTTGGGTGCCTCTAGATCAGCATAATTATGATAAAATCACAGAATGGCTTTTATTGGAAGGGACATTAAAGATCATCCAGTCCCACCCYCTGCCATGGGCAGGGACACCTTCCACTAGACCAGGTTGCTCTAAGTYGCATCCAACCCAGCCTTGGACTCTTCCAGAGATGRRGCAGCCACAGCTTCTCTGGGCAACCTGTGCCAGGGCTTCACCACCCTCTGAGTAAAGAATTTCTTCCTGATGTGTAATCTAAATCTCTCCTTTTCTAGTTTTAAACCATTTGTCCTTGTCCTATCACTATGTGCCCATGTAAGGAGTGACTCTCCCCTTTTTTCATAAACTATCTTTAGTCTCTGGAAAACTGCAATAAGGTCTTCCTAGAGTTTTTCCTCTCCAGGCTGAACTTGAGWGGTTCATCTCTCTCAGCCTATCTTCATGGRGAGGTGTTCYGGCTCTCTGATCATCTTTGTGGCCCTATGATCTATGTTTGCAACAACATGAAATGGGATGTAATYGAAATATTTTATTCTTGTTGTGACAGCTCTTCCTGCTAATATGGACATGACCGTGCTCCTTTCTCTCTTCCAACAGGGATGCAGTGGYTGCATTATATCTGTTGGCGGGCAGATTCCCAATAATTTGGCAGTACCACTGTACCAGAATGGAGTGAAAATTCTTGGCACAAATCCTTTGCAGATAGACCAGGCAGAAGATCGCTCCATATTCTCAGCTGTTCTGGATGAGCTGCATGTGGCCCAGGCTCCTTGGAAGGCAGTCAGCACACTGGTAAATTGGGATTTGYATCTGGAAAATGCTGAAGCAGTTGGGGGTTGAGATATGCATCTGCTCACGAGGGATTGACTCACTGATACGTTTCAAGATTCCAAAGGCATTTATTTGACAGTTTTTTACTGCCTCTGTTTAAGAACTTTTTGATCGCTGTAAATCGATGCTACGGCAGCGCTAGGAGTGGGTGGAAATTAGAAGGGAATTGTCTTTAAATCACCTTACAAAACCTCGGGTATACACCAGCAGAAGTTCACACTRCTGGAGTCTATATATCCTGCTGGCCTTGAGATCTCTTCTAGCAGGTGGAGATTGCAAAGCAATAGATATTTGTTGGCACTGCTCTTTTTTCCCAGCGGAGGTCTATGGACAGGGAAGGTCTGACGGTTACAGCTCTGCAACCAGGAAGTTGTGTTATGTTTAGTGAAGGCTGCAGTCCACAACTTCTTTCCCCTCATCTTAATTGCTAGTAAAGTGCAAATGTAGTTAGAATTGGAATTTTGGAATGACTTTATAGTATCTTCTTGTTCACACCTTGTTTTTCCTCCCTTTCTTTAGAGAGATGCAATTGAATTTGCAAGGTCTGTGAGTTATCCTTGTTTGCTGAGGCCCTCCTATGTTCTCAGGTAAGGCTCAGCTGTCAGGACTCAGCAAGGTGGGTTATGAACTCCAAAAACCTCTCTGAGACAAGGGAGAGCAATTTCAGGGGATGTGTGGAAAACACTGTGCTAGGTTTACATGRCATAAAGCTGCCTGTGAGACAACTGCTCAAACCAATCAATAAAGCCAATGGATCCCTGAAGATCATCAGCTGCAGATCAAAGGTACAACATAATCATAAGAATGTATTCAGCTTTATTACCTTTTGCATACCCCAACGCCAAAACCATGAACTATCTGGAATATTCTTTGAGGTTCCTGAGATTGTTACCTGGATAGTTAAGTCAGAAGATTGTTTGCCACCAGGTAAAACAGAAGGGAGTCTGCTGAGGCCATTTATTGAGATAGGCATCTGCTTCCAGAAAATGACAGTGCATCTTTTGAATTGAGCTTCTTATTTGCCAATCTTCTCTGCTTAAAGGCGTGTTTTATGTCCCTGCACTGTGACAGCGACTTCTCATTAAACAGACATTGTACAGAGTCCCTCTTTTCCTGTTGCCAGACTTTTTGAGCAGGTTACACCACCATGTGCACACAGAAAACTCAAAAATTCTGAGTGATTGCTTTTCTCTGTGAGAAGTTTCTTCATAGCTGGGTGACTTAGTACAGAAGGGCAGTTTGTTGGGCACAATTTATAAGTGAAAATAGAATGGACACAAAGTCTTTTCCTTATGAAGGGTATACATATCAAAATTAAGAAGCACAGCATCAATTTTCAGGGCTGAGCCGAGCACATTTTTTATTTTAAAAGAAAAAAAGGATAAGGGTTTCATCAGCCTTGAAGGAAATACTCTTTAGAAGAGACTCCTGAATGTAACTTTCCTATCTGGTCTCTAAAGCTTGCAATGGGGTTGCAAGCAATGTTAGAAAAGAGCTCTCAGGTCTGGAGTAAAGTTTAGTTAAAGTATAAAGTAAAAACTGCTCCTGATGTAATGCTTCAGGTTTTTAGGGAACACTTCCTTTGGTGTGTTGTTTGCATCAGTATTAAAACCATTATTGGCCCTTTTCGTGTTAARTATTTGCTAACCTGTTAAGTATTTGTGTGTTAATGCAGTGTAGGAAGACATCAGGGAGAAAAATGAAACTGAAGGATGTAAAACTTGAGGAACAAGAGTGTAAAAAGCCCTAGCCTGTCTGGTCTCTGTCTGCAGAAGAGCAGCATGTCCACAGCTAGACTTCTTTATCCTATGAGTAGATATGATCTTTTATATTTGCCAGTTTCTTTGGAAAACTAAATGCCTTTCCCTRCCAGTTATGTACTGTGTGCACCAGCTGACATCCTCAGTGGTGCTAGTGACACAAGTCCATGCATTTCTTGAACTCTATTGATTTACATCAGCTGAAGAGGTAAATATAATCACCTTTGTATCTGTATCTACTTATCTTAGAATAAAATGACTGATTTTTGGGTTAGATCCTTCTTCTACTTTCCTCCCCCAGCCTTTGTGGCTTGCCCAAAAAAGCAAAGGGGAAGCTGCACATCTGTGGTAGAAATGGGTAATGTAACATTCTTTTTTTTTTAAAAAAAATCTTGTCTTTAAAAGGGACCTGAATCCCTTACTCTAGACCCTTGTTCTCCCAGATCCTTCTCTTTGATATTACTGACAGTTGCAATTAAAGCAGCCTTCAGATATCTGCTTTACTGTGTCAGCTCTCTGAAGGAATGAAATGTTAGGGACCACGGTGAAATGAAAAGAACAGAGTGTTTGCATCTGGATTGACAGTGTCACAACCATTGCCAGTGACCTGTGCATGCTTCAATTCATCTGTCCCTGAGAAGCAATTGGGCTAAAGGGTGTGTTTGTCCTCAGCTCCCAGATAAAAGTGTGGGCCTTACTGGGGCTGGCTGGCTGGGGAAACATCTCCCCCAGCTTAGGAGGACCCTCAAAGGCTTGGCTAAGGAAGGGGGATATGGCAGCAGTACTAAGGCTACCAAAACCACAGTTCWTTCTTTGTTTCTACACTGTGGTTCTGGGTGTCTCCTGTCTTCTCTTGGAGGAATAATGGAGGGTCTTGGGTACCACCTCTGCCTCTCTTTGAGTCAGGAATAAAGCAAGTGGCTCTCGTCAGGAGCTTGCTTGGCTGTCTGTCATACAGAGGTAGTTGGTTACCTTGTGAACCCTGTGYTCTGGTGCCTAACACTGATATCTCCCTAGAATTCACAAGGGAAGCTCACCTGGGTTCCTTTTCTTTCCTGCTCTCACAGTGGATCTGCAATGAATGTAGTATTCACTGAAGAGGAAATGAAGAAGTTCTTAGAAGAAGCCACCAGAGTCTCTCAGGTACCTCTGTGTGCTGCCACCTCTTTTTGTGTTTGCTGTATTTGTTTCATCTCTACTGTGTTTYCCACCTCTTTGTTTCCTTGTTGTGTCTTCCTCACTCTTTCCCTTCCTTGTCTGRGGAGGCACCATTGAGTCTGACTCCACACACACAAGGCACTGCTGCTTGTGGCAAACATGGTTGCTTGCTGCATGACCACTTGCACACMATGAGTTTTTAGATGCTCAGGTTCTGATCCTGAAGAGACTTATACTAGATTTCTATGCTATTTTTTTTTCCTTGTGTACTCAACATTGCCAAGTGAAGAACTTCTTCCTTCACCTAGTATTGTATATTGATGAAAGCTATAGTGTAGGTGAAACCAAGCTGGCAAAAMCCAAACCAGAACAAAAGTACTGTGTTCTGCTTCTTAATTAGRGAGGATTTTTCATTCTTGTCAAGGCTTTGTGGCCTATGAGTGGCTCCACAGAAGCTGCCGGTATTGGCTGTGAGCATCTTTGTGGAACATAGGCTTCATTTTTCTGGTTCCAAAGCCTTTTTCTGGTTCCATAGCCTTACCCCATCCAGCAGAGGATCTGCAGGTAAAGGGCCTGACTACTTCTTGKTCTGTTTTAACAAATTTGCTATTTCAGTGTTGTGTCATTATGGCATTTATGYTGTCAATAATGTTCAAAGCTTCTAGTGCAGGTTGAGACAGATGGAAGTAAACAAGGTTGTGTGCGCRTATAAAATCTTCTGGTGAAAAACTGCTGCAAGACAGAAAGTAACAGGACACAAACCACTAACTTTATGGAACAGTGTAGGCTTCAGCATTGTCCTTGCCTGCGAATTTACTGTTGCACTGATAAATCGAAGGAATTGTGTCTTGCAACTTTTGGAGTTGCTTGGTTTTTTTCAAAGCATGTATAAAGTGTCATTTATTTCATTTTATAATCRAATAAATAACAGGCAGTTAATATTRGATGGGACAGTTAAAATGTTGAGACACAAAGCTGGCCAGGAAGAATGCAGATTAGACTTTCTTGGAGTGGGTGTCTGGAAGGAGAAAATATTAGAAGAGAATTCTGGRGAGAGACAGAAGGAAGAGGAAGGAAAACCAATGTGTACCAGGGAAGATAGTGAGAGTCAAGGACAGGTTGTTCCTGGCCAGCTAAAATTAGTGGCAACCTCTCCCTGGGAAACTTATGAAACCAGGCAGAGAAATTAGAAAGGAATGGATCAGTTGCCTAAAAATGTATTACTGTAAAATAGCAAACAGCCACTCTACAAATTGGTTGAGAATGCCAAGAATCAGTTCCTTTGTGAAACAACATGTCCAATGAGATGTCTGGAAGGTTCAGATCAACAAAGAATTTAAGATCTTGGAGTTAAAGGCTGTCTTTGGGACCCAGGATTAGAGGTTGTTGGATCCATGCATTTCTTGCTATCTTCCCCGTGCCATGAGCTCATGTAACAGCCCATTATAGTTTTGGCCCAAATTTCCCTGTCATAGTCTGGAGACTTCAAACTTTTTTGCATCACAGGTTTTTGGGAAATTGTGCCAARTTTTTGTTGAATCACTTTGTACAGTTCACTTACCTGTGGAAATGAGGATATTAATAGATTGGTCTTTGGGGCTTTTGCTTCCAAAGGGTCCTGGGTGTTCTACAAATACTCTCTTACAATTTTTCCTAATTTTTTCCTAATTTTCTCTTCCTAATTTTTCTTGTCTTGATGACAGGATCACCCTGTGGTGCTCACTAAGTTTATTGAAGATGCYCGTGAGGTGGAAATGGATGCTGTAGCCAAGGCAGGACGAGTAAGTACTTTGTTTTTCTTTAACATTAAACTTGTTTTTTCAGGATCTGAGATGTGCAAAAATGTGTAGTTTGAATGATTTACTGTAGGGTCATGGGTTCATGCTGAAGAGAGTAAAGAAATAAGAAGAATTCATCTTAGGCTCAAAACTGCTGTGCTTGAACAGCTCCACCTATCTYATTGTATACATCTAAACAGTTATTTTTAAGCATTGCTTATCCACATAAATGAATCCTTTCCARTATAATTTTTACCAGATTTGTAACTCACTGGTTTAAGAAATTACTTTCATCAGAATTGTATCAGCATGGGTTATGGAATCACTTACAGGTATTTCTTTTATTTTTGTTTTGCAACTTCACCTTGCCTTTAAATATTCAGCAAAGGCAAAGAAAACCTTCTYAATTATCAGAAATATTCAGTTTTCAGTCTTAATTTTTAGCCAACAGACATGATCATGTTTTTGGTATTGAGGTCCTGTGCCTTGATGCATTTCATTCAATTTAAATCCTTAGGCCTGGATTTCCTCTGCTTGCTTTTCTCCATGATAAACACCACAAAAATGTGGGAGTAAAATAATATAACAATGATATTAGTCCATGCTTGCTCCTTTTGGGAAATGACGACTTTTTTTGTGTTCTGGCAAGCAGAACTTAGCTGATTTAAAGCCTCTTTTACTTTTACTTTCCAGGCCCACATGTGTTAGAGGAAGGAAGCCTTAGGATCTCCAAGCTGTAGTAGGTTTTATAATGTTCATGATTTGCTTAACCACGGTAGAAAAACCACTGATGTKGTATCCTCATTCATCTGCCCAGTGTCTGCTTCAGGCATATTCTTCCAAAATCTTGGTCAATTGACATTTTGTTCTACCCCTGGCTGTATCCTCATTTGGATACAGCTTGTTCAGGAGGCTGGGCTGTGCTGGGGGTGAGGGAGCAGTTTGTGAGAGGCTGAGATGACCAAGTGCTCTCTCATTGCCATATGCAGGTTATTTCACACGCTATTTCAGAGCATGTGGAGAATGCAGGCGTTCACTCAGGAGATGCCACGCTCATGCTCCCCACACAGACCATCAGCCAGGGAGCCTTGGAGAAGGTACGTGCTGCACTACTACTGGAAAGAGAAAAGGAAATGAGGGYTTGAATCTGCTTTTCCTCCATCAGCAGTGGAAAAATCAAATCGCTAATATTTTTTTTAAGGCCAGTGGGGTGTGTACAAGGGAAGGATTTCAGGGTGCCTTTGTGATTGGCTTGATCATCTGAGCTGTGTCCCAGTAATTCAAGCAGTAGCTGTGCACCCTTTTAGACCCACTAGATTTTTTCTGTTTCCTCTCTACCAGCTTCCATAGCAGTAGAGGATTGTCTAATTCATATATATGCTATGGTTCACTTTCCACTTTTTCTCCTACAATCCTTAAAAGAGTATGTCAGATGTATGATTTTCTAGCTACCTGCTTTTCCAAAAATAATATCAGAAAGAATGAATCTCACCTAATCTTGACTTTTCCCTTTCAAAAATAAATGTAGTGATACAGAGTTTGTTGTCAAGATGCATTTTTTAAATGAAATGTGCCAACCCCATGATGTCATCCTCTTAAGTGTTTGCTTGGAAGCCAGCAAAAGCTGTAATGCAATGATCTGTGCTCCAGTTCTGTTTCAAAGAACATCCAAGGCCTTGTTTCTGAAAATARTAATCTCCAGGAGCAAAGCTATTTAAACCCTTGTGTTCACACACCTGAGAAATAAGGCTTTTATCCCAGTTTGTTCCAGAGTGTGTCTGCTCAGGCACCTCCCACTATGACAGGACAGGCATTTTGGTAAAAGACTTTTAGGACACTTATAAAATGGAATAGTTACTCATTATGTCACCAATGTTATTCATTATGTCACCAAGAAAGGTATAAAATACTCCCAGTGTGCAGCGTAGGAATTGCTACAGGGCAAGGCTTTGACTCTGKCTCTCCTTTTCCCCTCTGCTTTTTCTCACACACAAAGCTGATTTTTACTTCTCCCCTCAAATGGGACTTCAGGCTGTAGTTTACCAGGGAAATTAAACACATTTTCTTCTGAAATGATGCTATTACCAAAATGGGGATACAGAGTGAAAAGYAGGGCAAAAAGCAGAGAAAGATTGTTTGAAGAAATCCACAAATGTGGTGATTTATTACCATGATCTGTCTATTTTGTGGGACTTAATTATTTATTCTATATACACACATTTACCCTTTATTTGTTTGGTTTTTATAGATAAAAGTTGCTACAAAAAAGATCGCAAATGCTTTTGCCATCTCTGGTCCATTCAACATCCAGTTCTTGGTGCAAGGCAACAATGTGCTGGTAAGAGCTGTTGTGAGYGTGGCAGGGCCCATGCTGTGCAGAGGTGTGTGGGTCCTGCATCCCAGCTTTGTTTTACTGTGGGCTGCTGTCCTTTCCAAARTTATCAGATTGGAATAGGATGGACAGCACTGGGACCTGAACCTCATCTGTGAACTGAGTATAATGTATTTTRGATCTCCAATATCCTCTCTCATCTTTACCTATTTTGGTGTTAAATTAAGCSTTCAAAGGGATTGGAAAGAAAGCAAGACAAGGTAAGCATTTAAACCTTTAATATAAGCCATGAAGATGGTTATCTGAATAGTCCTGTTAGCTGATAGTAGCAGAAGTACAGCAGTACCCTTTCTGGGTAATAGTTGGCTTTCTTTTGCTAATGGAAGGTCAGAGGAATATGAGCAGCTTATCGACTGAGGAAAGAGTGAATCAGAGGAAAACCTGACAGGGAACAGAAGAGATGCATTATTTGTGAAAATTCCTGTTTAGGCTATGAACTGAGTAAAATGTACTTATTGTTCCCCACCTTTTTCTGTTTCACACGTTGTTATTCACAAAGTCCACAGAGGGAGAGAACAGAATTTATCCTTCCTTGCTTTCCCACAGCGGTTCTTGTCTCTCTGTACAGCCCCTCCCCTCTCAGTTSTACCTTAACTGACCTATTCTTGCCCCTTTTCCCTCGCGTTCATTCTCACTGACAGCAATTCCTCTTCTGTTCTTGAATTCCAAGGTAGCTTCTCAGCAGGTCGCAGAACTTCTTTGTTACTTCTTTTGCTGGGCTGAATGACTTCCACATGTGGGTGAGGGAAGTCAGTACAGATAGCCCAGTAATTCAGGAAGTGCAATTACCATGGAAAAAGAACAGGTTGGGCTTCTAGAGGTTGAACTTGAARTCTGTGCCTATGTTTCCTTGCCTCTTGCACAGCACAGTGAATGAATTTTGGCTTCCCCTCAGTTCTAATATTCAGACAATAGAGATTAATCTCATCTGAAGAACATCAGGCTGCTTGTATCTGAGACTGGCCATTCCCCACCCGTCATCCCTGTCTTAATAATGATCCCTACTTTTGTGTCTCTTACTTGACAATCTGAAGATCAAATCTGCCAAGAGGACTCAGGGCTGATTTCAAAAAGTATGAAGCAATCTGTTTCTTCCCTGCACAGTGCCTGACCCTGGTATTTCTCCTTTTTTAATCTCACAGGTGATCGAGTGTAACTTGCGGGCTTCACGCTCCTTTCCCTTTGTATCCAAGACTCTGGGTGTGGACTTCATTGATGTGGCCACTAAAGTGATGATTGGAAAAGWGGTTAATGAGTCATCCCTCCCCACCATGGAACATCCCATTATTCCATCCAGATATGTTGGGATTAAGGTACCATTTCCAAAAGAATGACAAAAATCACAYCACAGAGCCAGCACATAGCACATTAATATACAATTAGTACGTTTATGCCCAGAGAGAACAATTTAGTCTTTGGCCAAAGGGCAAATTGATCTTTTGCAATTTCTGACAAAATAATCTATCTGGAAACTTTAGAGACAAATTAGAGGAAAATTATCTATTGAAATGAAATCTTTTATTTTTAGTTTCTAACTTGCTCTAAATCCTGTTTATGAACTACACAATGAATTTATAATTGCGGAGTTGAACACTGAAGTTCAGACTTTTTCATGATACTGTCTAATACAGGTGGACATGTAATTCCCTTTATATACACCACTGGTTAAAATAGGGGAGAAAGTCTCAGATCCTTTGATTTCAGTAAGGCCAAGGTTTTACTTTTCATAATTACTCTCTTGTATAGCAACCAGGACAATAAAGTGTTCTGTAGATATTTTTAAATGCTTACTGGAAGAAAAAAAAAAAATAATTGAAGCTCCTAAACATAAAAATCTACAACAGTTGTGTGGAAAATCCAAGAGATAATGAGAATTCTTCATACAGAAACTTTGAAGYTTTAATAGCTTCCATATCAAGTGAAAATTGAAGAAGCATATTTCTACTAATAGAATGTTCAGACCTATTAAAATTAATCTGTGGCCCAAGCCAGTAAGTCTAGACGTAGCTTTACATTTTATTTTGATGCCACACATAAGCATTATCTAGAATTCAAACTTGAGACTTTTTTATTTTTGTGAGTCTAATTTATTTTTATTAATTTCTACTCTTTAGACCTGGGACTTCTGCACTGTTGTTAGCTGAACTGTCAAGAGTTTTGCCCRTCCTGGGAATGCTRGCTACAGAGCAGAAAACCCAKCTCTATTCTCGAAAACTTCCCTACAAAGCTTTTTATGCTGCTTGTGTCCTGTCTGGATTGGTCAAATATAAAAACCTGTTAACACCTTTGGAAATATTGAACTTTGAAAAATATTCCAGTTTAGCCTGTTTGTTGTTATTCATGCATYATATTTTGTATCCTCGTATGATTTATTGCTAGTAGTATTTACATGAAGAGAGGATCTTGTTCTTCAGCAATTCTTAAAAGAGGATAAAACTCTTCTTTCTCAGCATAGTTGTTCTATTATGGATTTGAGCACCACTCTTTAGGCTTTAGTGAYTGAAATACTGTCTTGCCATGTTTGCTTCTATACTGGTGCAAGTGCCATGGTCTGAYTAAGGTTAAATCCTGGCTAGAGACTGACTGACTGGGTTTTAAGTAGGGTTTATTTGCAGTATCAGAGTCAGCTCCTGATGATGCGTTTTCATGTTCATGCCAGACAAAAATTAGGGAGCTGGTGGATGGCTTTGCTTGTTCTTACCTTTTAAGACAATGTACATTAAAATAATTCACCTTGACTGCTGTATCTCAGTTTCAGTTGGCCACTGTAAAAATTTTCTCTTTACTTACTGTGGAAACAGAACTGATCTAAAAGTCACAAAGACATTTTTGGAGAAAATTCTTCAATTTCTGCTGTCTCATTCTAACTAGTCATTGTTAGGTGCCATGAAGCAGCAGCTGTCTTGTCTTCAGTGTTAACCTTGGAGACTTCCAGGGATTACGGCTTCAGATTTAAAAAGAGATTTTTTTTTTCAGCAGAGATCTTGCTGTCTTTGTGCAAATACCATTAGTGCTTTAAGGTGTGGAGAAACAGTACAGAAAATTACTCAGTAGTAGGAAATTATTTCCTTTCTTTTTTACATGTGGTCATTGTTTTTCTTTTTTTTTTTCCTCCTCCCCTCTCTGTTTCTTATTTTAAGATTAAATTAGACAAGAGGATTCAGAGAGTGTTGTAATCTAAGTCCTCAGATAAAAATAATCATCACCATCATCAGGGGGCTTCATATTAGCATAGAAAAGAGAAAAATAATTTGCAGTGTTTTATCTAGTTTCCACCAATAAAATGCATTCTTTTTGTGGAAGAGTTTTATTTCTGCAGATGAAAAATTTTATCGAGAGCAGCATGATCAGAAAAACCAACTGGATTCGGATAGTATCGCTCCTTGTTCCATGAATTAGGTGCTTCACAGCCTTTTTGTTTAAAAATGCATACTTAAAACGATACTGAGAGTGGGCTACCACTGATTGAAAACCTACCACGGGAACGTGAGCAGGAATCAAGAGTTAGATGATTGATTTATTGGTTGAATACRTATTTATTTGTTCCAGTGCATCATCAAGATGATGAGCGAACTACTTTGCAAAGTACTCTTTTACTTATCAGACTTGACCGCTGCTTTTTTGGATAAATTCATGTCTCTTTCTGTCACTTCAAAAAGGTAGTTGGATCTTTTTTTTTCAATGATCCATTAAATTTTATTCTTTCTCCCTCATTCCTCTTTCTTTCACCAGGCTCCAATGTTTTCCTGGTCCCGGCTGAGAGATGCTGACCCTGTCCTCCGATGTGAAATGGCCTCTACTGGGGAGGTATCTTTCAGATTTGCTTTTTTTTTTTTTTTCACTTTTATAAAAGTTGACTTTAAACATCATGAATCTTTGAAAAATATCTTATTACTACCTGAATCATGATGGCATCTGCAGCTTCTTCAGAAAACTGAAATTTTTTTTCTTGGTTGTAAAACCCATAATGTCCTGGAAAACCCAGTTTATTCAGCCACTGGATGTCCCTCTTTACCTGCATGTCAGCTCCCTGAGCTGGAGCTGGTTGATGTGACAGCCTGAAATGAGTTTATCTGGGAGCTGTCGGGTTCTGGGAGGTTGTTTTATGAATCATGTGCTTCTGTACAGACAAGTGGTTACGGCTCCCAACCCCATGGACACGTGCTTGGAGCAGCGACATTGAGACTCCAGGGCATGAGCAGATGGTCTTGGGATGTGCCAGTTGCTTAAAGGCAGCAAACATTTTTTGTATTTTCTTGTTGTCTGGTAGCCATCAAGGTATGTCCCAAGGTGMAAAAGGAAAGAAAGAGGCAGTAAATTTGGTGGCTGCAGGGACTGTAGGTAGKGTGAGCCTGGGCAGCTTTCTCCACTCCCTTTCCTGCCTGGCTGTGAGATGCTGCTGGAATGTCTCCTGGTGTGGTTGTGCCACAGTGTGAGGGCACAGGGCTGGACATCTTCCTGCCCAGGCTCAGCACCCTTACTCTCACAGRGTTTCCACCCACATTGCCTGAAATGACATTGACTCATGTAGAACAAAAGGTTTATTTATGAGTTATTGCTGAGCTACCAAGGGCTTCCATAGATACACCCAAGTGATCTTTAAATGTATATGCTCTGTTTCTTCTAGAATTAAGCGCAATAACAAAAACTTTTTCTGGGTCAGAATGCCCTCTTGTGAAGTGATTAAATACAGAGATAATTTGATTAGRCTTAAGTCTGCTGTACCATCACTAGGCAGGTGGCAGAGCCTGAGCTGCTCCATTGGATGAGCTTGGGTATGTCTGCAGGAACAGTTTTCACTAGGAAATACTTACCATTTTAGTATGAAAAAGTATTCCCCTCAGATACAAAGTAAGAACACCCTTAGGTCTCCTACATCTCTCCAGACTTACTTTATTTTACTCTTCATGATGTGTGGGAATCAGTATTGTAGGTTTCCTTTCAGTGTAGTTAATGGGCAGAAAAAAGTCAAGTGACTTCTATGACTTCCTGCTTTTCAGAACAAAAAACACGCAGACAATCTCCTCACCAAAAAAAAGAGAATAGAAATGTAACTAAGGACAAGAATTATTTTTCTGGGCTTTGTACCGAGAGAGATTAGCAGAGTCATAAAGGAGGGATTATTAATTTTTATGAGTYGGAAAGATCCATATTCACAAATGCCATAAAGTGTGACAGTTTTGAAAGTCTTTCTTGTAGTGAAGTGAGGAATAATGTCTTGCTTTGGTAAAATGCTCAGTTATTCCTCACAGACATTTTCCATACACATGGCTTGATCTGGACTTGAATTTGTCACATCCCTCTGGCAGAAATGTATTTTG
>NW_026623252.1:1863376-1872689 GCF_030028575.1 Malurus melanocephalus
TAACAAAATCTCAGGCATTCCTCTTCTTGTCAACAGAACTCCAAATTTTGGTTAGGAATGCAGTTCAGCTCTTTCAGAGGATTGTTTTTGTATGATAATCTGTAAGCAACTGAGCTCCACATCCAGTTCTGAATGCTGGAGAACTGCTAAATGATTCTTATTGGTTTCTTCCTCAACTGTTTCTTTATATAAAATACATTATTATGAATTGGCCTGATTGCTTTGTTGTTTTCTAAATAAATAGTAARATTTTACTTGAATTGTGTTCATCTGTGGGCTTTTAATGGAAAAACATCTTTATATCCTATGGTTTTCCTTCACAGGAAATGCCAGGAATACATGAGAGCAGAAACATTGCCTTTACCCTGGTGTCTGTGTGCACAACCCTCAGTGATGTCTAAGCTTTCTATAATGTTAAATAATTTGCACCACAATTCCAAACATTGAAGCAGAGGCTCTGTAAAGCATCCCAGTAACTCAGCAGAATCAGTTGTTACTCCTCAGTTTGCTGTTTGAAACAAAAGCATTGCTATTACCTCATTATTGCCTTATTAAAATGATGAAATTTTTCTGCAATGATTTTCTGATTTATTCCCTGCTCCCCATGCCTCCAGGCTCCAYGCAAAAGCAGTCTCACTTCTTCATGCAGAAACAAAAGAGCCTATTTTAAAATGTCATTCCAGTTTCTTTTTAAAGCAATATTTTTGGGTTGTTTTTKGTTTTCCCCTCATGCTGCCTCCTTTGTGCCTTTCTGCAGGTCGCGTGCTTTGGTGAAGATGTATACTCTGCCTTCCACAAGGCTATGCTTGCCACAGGGTTTACATTTCCTAAGGAAGGAATTTTGATTGGAATCCAGGTGAGTCCTAAAAATCAAAACTGAGAAAGGACCAACACAGAGGAASTCAGTGGCTTTTGCCTTGTTTTTGTTCATGTGGCTTTATGGCTTAAATGTGTTTCTCTGCATTTCATCCTGAAGTGCAGTAAGACAGTGAGGACCAAACACTGCAGAAAGATCTTTACTGGATTCMATCAGGCTGGCTGGGTTGGTTTTCCCTCTGTCTCCTGATAGTTTCTTACTGCAGAAGTTGCTTGGGGAAACTCCCAGGGATTGCTTCAAGCAGAGAYTTGGGATTCCTGTGGGAACAAAAGCCATGGATGGTGCCAGAAGTCGCTCAGAAAGGAAGTGCCAATGCTACATTGCTGTAGGGATGTTTCTGGTTTCAACTCTTTGCCAGAGCTATCTCCTCTAAGGAATTGTCTCTTGGACACAGACTCTGAAGGTCCTCTGACTCCATGCTAGACTAAGAACTCAGACTTAGGGTTTCATTTCTTGCTGTCATCACTGAAAGTAGCTCTGTGTGACATTAAATAATGTCATTATGGGAACATTCTCCAGTGCTTCTGCAAGGAGCCTTTATGTGAGCGAGTTCCTGATGGRTTTGTCTTAGGAACAGCCCTGCCCCTTTTACAAGTCTGGATGAGTAAGAAGGTTGTGTGTTTCAGGATGAACAGGCAGCTGGGCAGAAAAGCAAAAAACGCCTTTGTTCTTTATCAAGGAATAGTTTCTGACTGCATGAAGTGCTGAAATCAGAGACACTTGTAAACTTTGGGATGTATGGATGTTCCTCAAAAATTCATACACTTCAATACAACTAGAACATTCTTGGACCCCATAAAACCACCTGATTGCCTCCTACCATTTTCACACTGTGCTTGCAATAAGCTTAGGGACTACATTATTGCATAAAGCTGATCTAATAAACCACAGAATTGATGAATTTTCCTGTCAGACAACCGGGGTGTGAAGAATGTCTTTTGCTGTTTGTGCCAGCAGAGGACATGAAGGAAGTATGTGAAAAGTGGCCAGAAAGGAACACAACCTCTGCTAACACTGATTACTGCTAAGTCCKTAAATGTTGACAGATACACACACATCTGGGGATGGAAACACTTGTTCTAAATTATCTCTAACTAGCAGAAAAATTGCTTGTCACTTAGATAAAGTTTAAAAATTCAGTTTGTAATTCTGGTCAGGTGTTATTGTATGTCTACTGTATATGATACATATTTTAAAAAAGGAGAAAAGCAAAACCAGGAGAAGAAAAAAAGGAGAGAGATCGGTGTTTAAAATTTAAGTGTATTTTTCTGATAGCAGCTAAAGATGAACAGGCAGAAAAAAAAAAGTTATTTTCGCTATAGAAAGCTTTTATGTAAGTTCTGTGTCAGTAGCTGTGAAACTGAGCCAATTTCTTTGTACAAAGATGTTAAGAAAAAAAAAGAACGGAAAAAGAAGAGATAAAACAAAGCCAAAAGCTCAACTCCACAAATCTTTTAAAAGCAACAAGATTCTGTCCTTTTTAATGAGTGGTTTACAGCTTATTTGCCCACAAAAGGAATTGAAACCAACAGCTCAATTGCTTAATGGTCTCTGCATCTCAGCATATTTCTTCTGTAATTATATGCTAAATCAAGAAGCGTAAAGTTTATCCTGAGAACCGTGTATTGCTCCCTCTTCAGTTTGGAGATTGTCACCTACATACTTTTCAATGATCTGCTTTGAAACAGAGGGGMAATAAAGCCCTATGAGAAAGGAATTTAGAAACGATGACCTTTGCCTGGCATGTAGACTATGAGTGGTCTCTGAGTATTTGGGTGGAGAAAAGGGGAGCCCCTCACTGCAGAAACAAGAGACACAAGGATTGAGGGATCAGGTGGGCTATAAACTCCAGCACTGTACTCACTCCAATCACAAACAAGAACTCACCTTCTTCAAACAGGCAGAGGGGAAATACAGTCTCASAAGGACAGATACCAGATGGCTTCTCTCGACCACCTCTGAGTGTTTTCAGACCACAGGATGGTTTTTGCAAGCTGTTCTGGTGCTCTGGGAGCTGATCACTGTCACAAGCATGTACACAAGCCCCCTTTGTTGTCTCTGAGGAAGGTGCTGTGGTTCACCTGCAGTAGATGGTAAACTCAAAGCACACCCCAATTTTGGAGGCTTCATTGCTTTGTGACTAGCACCTTGCTCTGATTTTTAGACTGGATTTTTGTCTCTTGCAGTTAGAGAAATAAGAAGCAAAATGGTCTTGAATTCTCTCCRAAGTATCTAGGCCCATGTTTCTGTGATTTGGTGCGCTGCACGTTTATACCTTTGCTATTAATCATGTTGAGGTGAGAGGACACKGCCTTCTTGAAGGTAAAAGTCAAATGGAAGTAGTTAATAGGAGTAGATCTCAGTTTCCTTGCCAATGTTTCTGGGGTGTTTTGCAAATCAAGAGTCAAAGGGTTGTGCTGTGATCTGCAGTCCAAACTGAGCCAAATATCCCCAAGGTCAGGCCAGTGAGTGCTCCTTGATGTCCAGGGGACAGCACAAGGCAGGGTGGGGCAGCTGGCACAGACCAGGAGCCTGCTGGATTGTCCTTCAGCTGTGAGCACTCACTGACCCTGCAGAGGTCAGGSATCCCCTGGATCTGAGAGGTTTGATGCTCTCCTAAGGTAGGTGGAGTACARCTTCTGTGTTGGGCAAATGAATCTCTGCCAGTTTATGTGAGCTGATRAACTACCTCTTTCCACAGTCTGGAGAAGTCTGTGATGCTAAAACMCTGAGTCTGCCATTAAATAATTTATATTTTATGCAAAAGGAGTTGAAAAGCTAATTTTTTGTCTTTTCTGATTGGGCTATTCAGTGATATCTCTGGGATGGAGTGTATCTGTCCTACATCTGTTCTGGTGACCACGATATGCAGAAAGCATTGATAGARTATTTTATATTTAAATCCTGGCACTTCAAGTCTGTTGTTTCAAGGTAACCTTCTGCCTTGGTTCCTTACATACCAGAATGTTTCCATCCTCCACTGTGGATCTGGATACAGAATTCAGGATTTTCACAGGAGATTATCTGGCTTTGCTTTGAGCTGGTTCTTAGTGAAAGCTGGTGTAGCTGCATTGAATGARCTAAGGATGTAGCCCTTTACAAATAGCAAGGCTTGCTGGTAAACATGAGAGAGCAGTTATAAGAAATGGGTAAAGAAAAAAGAAWGCAATTCTCCTACAATAAATACCTTCCACTAAGTCAATCTGCTTGTACTTTTCACCTTTAGTAACTGATGGTTTCTTACACAGGTTATTTCAGCCGSCTTGTAAATCTGAGGCTGCTCCAATACAAGCTGACAGCTGTAATTTCTTTTCATGGAGAGGTTGTTTTATGTGTCACAAGAGTTCAGTACATGTTTGATAGAAGTTTATAATCCTGTTGTGAAAGCCAACACCCCTGACCAGAAGGCAGAACCGTTTTCTCTGTCTGGGAAGCTGCCAACCCTGTCACATTGTATATTTATATTTTCCAGTTAATGTACAGATTGAGATCGTGTTCAGAATGCGGTTCTTACCAGAGTGCTTGCAAAAAAACCCTGCTTACTCCTATTCTTCATTGGAAGTTGTTGACCCTTCAGGATATTGCTCTCTCATCCACAAAGGTTAAGCTACCAGTAGCTTCACCAGGAACAAGGGAGCTTGTAATAATCTTACTTGCAATGGCCAGTCAAAGGTTAAAAGCAAGGTTTGGTTTGCCTTGGCAGTGAGACAGCCATGTGTTTCATCCAATCTTGCACTGCTGTACCTTTAACATACCAAAGATACTTAGGCTGGTATTGAATTTTCACTCACCTGTTGCTCTAAAATGGCTWGTTCAAGTGCAGATGTCTACAGGAGGCTCTACTATTTTCTAAATTATGTTGAATCTGCGTATGCATTATAAGAGAGTCTTTCTAAGGTGCTGTAACTCAAGCATTCAGGTTGTTGTGGGAATATGGTGTCCCAGAATCCTGAGTGGTTTTGTGTCCTCCCTTTCTGTACGCCCATGGGACTTGAAAGTGAACTGCCCATGCAAAAGTGTGAATGTGCAAATGCTCCTTCAAGGCAGCCCAGAGCCTGTCTGTATATGTTATCTCCAAGAAGAGAAAGCAAATGTTTGAGCAGTGATTGAAAAGACACTTAATTTAGAGCTGAGGAGACTCAAGYTGGTGTATTTGAGAAGGCAACTGCCCAGATATTTGTTATGCAGTAGTAAATCTTTGGAGGTTGCAGTCCAACTTAGTATTGGAACACTTACTGTGGTACAAGAAAAATGTCTCACCTGGGAGTGACTTGGGCATCAGCATCCAGACAGTTTTCTTGGGAATGGTGCTGTACATGCATGTGCAGACACTTCTGGCCATGCACACACCCAACACAGAAAGGTGTATTTGCCTCTTAGCACAGTGTGGAGGAGTTTCATCTTGCCCAACAATGTACTGTTTCCAAATCCTAACTTTGGTGCTATATCTAAAATATTTTTTTTTCCAGAAGTCCTTCCGCCCCAGATTCCTCAGTATAGCAGAGCTACTGCATGAGCAAGGCTTCAAGGTTGGTGGTTCCACTTCATTAAAACTAGAGAGCTTTCAAAATCTGAAATGTTCTCAGCCTGTTACAGGAATGTTGGAGTTTCTTTGCTGATAGAGAAAAAAGGGTATTTTCAATGTACAGCAGGTAKTTTTAGCTGGGTGATCCACAAAGTCAGCAGGAACCACCCAACTAAAAGTTCTTATGTTTGTTTAATTGAACATACGGGTCTGTTGTGAGGGCAGGAACAACCCTGGCTCTGCTATCAGCCTGCAGCCAAGATGGATGTTACACACTCACCCAACTTCTCCAAGAAACAAAAATGCCAACAAGATGCCATACAGGGCAGGAGATGAGGAAGTGAAAATCTTTTTTTTTGGAGGTCTTTAGAGTGCTGCATTTTCAATGACACTTGCAAACTGCAGACATGAACTTTGTGGTGTTTACATCACTCTTAAACCTCCTCMGTATCATTTGGCATCCATATGTCTATGTAAAACAACTAACAACACAGCCACAGAAGATTGTTGAGAGTTTTACAGTTCTGCCCTTCAAAACATAGTGCTAGGCATTAAAAAGAAAAAAAGAAGTGGCAAAAAAAAATGTGATTAAACTTAAGCCCTATTGAAAGTCACAGGGATTCAGGCTTCTTTTCTAAGAGCCACCTCACTGCTTCTAGATGTGTTACCATCCATCAGAAAATCACAGATAACAGAAATTTGGGATGGTCATTCTGTTCTGTGTGTCTCTCTGTATGGAGACACCCTTGTTATGAAAAATGCCCTCCAAAATCAGCTCTGAAAMCGTGTGTTGGGTCAGGCCCAACACAGTGGAAAGTTCTGGTATTGTGAAGTGTGCAGTAAATAACCTTTCTTTTCCTGTGACAGCTTTATGCCACAGAAGCAACCTCAGCCTGGCTCAATGCTAATGGTATCCCAGCAAATCCTGTGGCGTGGCCATCACAGGAAAGCCAGAGCCCGAGTCTCCTTCCGATCAGAAGGTAAGAGTAACACTCACCTTGTCAAATTTGTGTTTACAAACCARGACAGGAAACACAAGGGGCAAATTGCTCATCCTGTTGAGATCAGTGGTGGGGATTTAATGGGACTTCGGATTGAACCCAAAAGTTTTGGTTTATCTGATTCTGTCTGGAATTGTCACAGCGGGGTAATTTCAGCTTAATAATGAATACCTAATTGAACAGTCCTATTTAGTGTGGCTTAGATGTATTGCTCCATGTTATAGAGTCATGCAAGGATACATGGAATCTGAATATGTAGCCTTTAACAGCAGTCAGTCATGCCTTTAACAGAATTGTGCTGAGATTTTCAAGGCTGAATATAGCTTTTCATCACTGACTAGAACTGAAATAAAGCCCAAATTCCTGAATAAAGSCTAGTGCCTTAACCTCTCACCCCTTGTTTCTTGAGTGAAGACTAAACTCAAATGATGTTTTTCAATATTGTTTATTGTTTGTGTGCCTGTGCTATTCATCAGAGGTTTTTTATTAGGCAGGACACATTGTCATGCTGTCTTGTACATTGTCTCTTCAGGCTGGTGAGGGATGGGAAAATAGATCTGGTGATTAACCTGCCCAACAGCAACACCAGGTTTGTCTATGATAATTATGTGATCCGGAGGATGGCTATTGACAGTGGGATTGCTCTGCTCACGAGCTTCCAGGTACTTCTTATATTGTTCTTTCTTCTCTTAGACACAAGAGCCTTCAGAGCTTCCAGGCCCTCATGACCATAAATTCTAGATTGTTTGGACCCTCAGTATCACTGATAAATAATATATCTGAAAATTGTGTCAATACACTGCTTTGAATATATTTTCTTTTTGCTACTATACAAAATGACGTTGCTCTGAGTAAAACAAAACACAACAAAAAAAAAAAAAAGGAAAATTCTGAAATCCTGAGTCCTGTACTGTGCAGCTGAAGTTGTTGCTGCATCATTTTCACTTCAGAGCAAACATCTTACACAGGACTGCCTGTAAAATCTATAAATTAGGCATAGGAAGAGCTTTTTAGTAGAGTATTTTCCTGGTATGATCCTTAAACCTTACAGCAGGGTGTAACTGGGCTTTGGGGCAATCCAGTTTGGAAGTGCCATCCAAGTGSAATTGCTGCCTGTTCCTGTTGTAGACCCCAGTTGCCAATCATTAGGGGTTTGTAGCTCCTGACAAACCCCTTTCACACACTGATAGAGAAATTTGGTAATGCAAAGTGAGACTCCTGATGCCAGCAGTACCTTGCCTTCCTTTTCAGGTGGCTTTGAATGTCACAAAAGAGCCTCATCTGGCTCTCATTAAGAACAGCAGCCAAACTCACACTCATTTTAGTGGGCTAACGTGATTTAGTGGGCTGACACGTGATTTGTACTGGTGTCCAGCAATGCAAAATCTTCTGCTCTGACTGGAGGGACTGGAGAGTGGACAGAAGGACAAGCTGTAGGTTCATAGACAGGRCCATGCCAGACATGAACAGCCAGAATGGGGAATTGAAGACCCATCCTTTCTCTAGTAGCAGAACACMCTCTGACAACCACAACAAAGGTCCCCATCCAAAATTTATTACCACACCTGCTTGATGCATTTCACTGAACTGTTTAGATTATAATCTCTGAGACTGAGAGAAAGAAGCAAGCCTGGTCCTCTTTAGGTTTGGGCTGTACAGGAAACAGCACTTTTCACGGGACAGAGCTGTCTTTCAAAGGAAGCCTGGCATATCTACATCTCTCCAGCTGGACCCACAGGCTCCAGAGGGCTGGAGGCAGTTCCTCTGCACTGTCACCTTGAAATTGGTATTGTTTTGAGATGGACTCAGGGACTGGACCTGCACCAGGAAGTTTCAGGGTGACAGAGCAGAAGTGTCTATCACTCAGCCTTTGTAATGCTCARTCCTCTTCTGCTTTGCATTGACAGGTGACAAAGCTTTTTGCTGAAACTCTCAAATACTCTGGGAAATTGGACTCCAGGAGTCTCTTCCACTACAGACAGACTGACAATGGAAACATTGCATAAATGAACTTTCTCCAACCTGCAATCTTACTGTTTCTGGCACCTCGAAAGAGAGGGGATCTCAAAATGTCCACCTAGCCATCTTTCCATCTATTTTGCTATTTGTTTGCTCATTTTCAGCCTGGAGATTTGATGGGAGAAGAAGGCTGCAAATATATGCCCTGGAATTGCTTCCAAGTTCTGCTCAGTCCTTCAGGCTACTATTGTTACTATTTTTTTACAATTTTCTTCAATATTGTGAATTCAGGTGGCTCTCCCTAAAGATTTTTACTCAGCCTTATGTCTGGCTTCAAAAGTGCAGAACTCCCCAAAGTCTTCTGTGTGTCAATGTCCAACATTTTGTGTCGTGATTTTGGGCATTAACATAAAATCCTTTTAAAATTAGGTGAAAGTGTTGCTGTGCTTTAACCCCCACCCYGGTTAAGTGACCCTTTCATTTTCATTCCCACTTTCCCTAACCCTAACCCTCACCCTAACCCTAACCCTAGCCCTAATAAAACTATTTCAAAGAGACAATTGTAAGACAAGGAGAGTTTCAATTGAGAAACAATGTCCTAAGCACATGAAATATCTTGGCTTTGCATGTTTAGTTAAGAGTCTGAAATGAAGTATTYGATGCTAAGTGTAAGCTGTTGCTTGGAAACAAGATAAAACAGTGAAAACACAATTGTTTGAACCAAGAAAGAACATTACCAGAAACAGAGCCAGAACTAGCTTTAGCTGGATCAGATTTATTAAGCAAATTCAGATTCCAGTACCAGAAAGGCCCTACATATCTTCAAGTGTGTGGGGTCAGCCTTTACTATTTCTATTTTTTCTGGCTCCAGGAGTCGGGAGGATTCAAAGCTGGATAACTTCTCTGATACTTGCTAGAGTAAACTGAAGTGGAACGTTCTCTCCCAGCCAC